>NC_133410.1:104091956-104395434 GCF_049350105.2 Macaca mulatta | reverse complement strand
TCTATCAGTTAACTCTGTAGAGCTAAGCAAAAGGTCTTGGAACATTAGGGACTGCAGCCACCGTTTTCAGTCAAGCAAGAAACTCTAAGCATGTCCAGGAACATAGATTCCTCTATAGGCCAAGCCTGTGCTATGCACTCAAGACACAGCAATAATAAAATGGACAGAGTCTGTTCTTCTGAGAAGCTTAGCTTCCAGTAGGAGAGTGACATATGTATAATGATAAATTATGATATGTACCACAAAGGAAAAATAAAACACAACGAAGAATTATATCAAGGGGGTTTCATTTAATTTAGACTGTTAAGGAAAACTTAACTAAATGGCACTTATGCAAATGCACGGATAAACAGAGTAGAAAGGCAAAGAACTTTCCAGACTGTGAAAGCAGCATATGTGAAGTACCTGAGTGAGAAAAAGGTTGGATCATTTTTGTTTTGTTTTGTTTTGATTGTTTTCAGTAAAAGGCCTATACGGCTGATGCTCCATAAGTAATGAGATGAGCTGCAAGATGAGTCAGGAGCCAGCTGATACCAGACCTTGCAGGACATAGAAAGATCTGGATTTTATCCTAAATGCAAAGAGCGTCCATTAAAGAATTTTAAACAAAAAGAAAAGAAGGGAGCAGACACACACAGCGAGAGTGGAACGTGCACAAGGCCCTCAGAGAGAGACAGACATAGACAAGGAGACGCTCAGGTCCTCCTGGCCTTCTGGGTCCCATGAGGCCTGTGTTTCCTTTAGTTTTTCTTTATGTCTCCATTAAACTTCTTTCTCTACTTAAGATTCTGTTCTTTATAACCAAAATATCAATACTATGATTTTATATAGTTAACTAAACATCAAAAGAATGTAATAGAGATAGTATCAAGCAGAGTAATCAGTTAATCCAGAAAGATATGTTCCAAGTTAAAAGAAACATGGAGAGGTCTAGAGTAAGAATAAGGTGTTTCTGAGTTCAAAGTCACAAGATCATCCTTATGTATTTTACTATTCACATTCCCAAACCAACAAAGATATATTAAGATAGACAAAGTCTCTATTTTACAGATAACAAGTATAATAATCAAGACCAAAGAAGTCCATCTGGACCTAAAATGAAGCAATAAGAAAGCTTGACAGAAAACTTAGCTGATTAAGATAATTGTTCTATAATTAGTTGTCAGTATTTTATCTTATTTGAGGATTTGTTCAAACGCCTATAGGAATTCTAAAAACAGATACGCATTTGAAAAGTTGGGGGAAGAATTCATAGATTTATTCCTGGCAATTCTAAATCAATGAAAGATTTGTACAATGTTCTAAATCAATAAAATATTTGTACAATGTTATTTCAGATTCAATTGGCTTACAGAGGAAAAAGAAACTAATTTGAGTTATTTTGATGTTCCAATGTTTTTTCAAAAGCCTTCATATAGTTGTAATTTACAGGTTTGAATTATATATGTACAGATATTTATACACATATAAGACTTGCATACGGTTGCTAGCATTTTGAAAATAACTTATAAAAAAAGTGAAACCAAATGATTTCAGTCTGTACTCGGCAATTATGTGAATGTATTATCCAATCTAATGAGCAGAACTTAAGTTGAAAACTATAGTTTAGCCATTTTCTTTCCAGGTAAATTACCAGAGATCAAATTTCTTACATCTGTGATGCTCACCACAACTTGCAGTTACTGCCGATTAATAGTCTGAGATTAAGAAATGCCACATAATAGCTGTAGTAGAAAACATTTTAAACACATAACCACATTTATGCATTTAACAGCTGTGTTGGTCTAACAGTTCAGATTTTCAGTATATTTTGCCATATGGTAATAAGGATCATTTTTCACTCAAAATATTACCAAAACCTGATGCCGCATAGCAATATTATCATTCTAATTGTGAAACTACATATTCACAGCCATGCTTGATGTTTGTTATCCTCCTCTTATTGGATTCTCTATTTGCCCTGATTATACTAAAAAAAAATTATAACATGCTTTTTGAATTTTAAATTAGTCTCATCTAGGCCTGACATATGACAATAGGAAACCCAAGGAATATGGCCTGGCAACGGAGAAGTGGTATTAAAAATCCAGATTATATAAAACTGTAGGGACCATGGATACTTGGATCTGGTTTTGATCACTGGGTTTGAAAATTTTCCTGTATTCACAAAAGAGTGGATTTCTACTTCCTATCTCACCTTGTTTTCCTGTATCTTTATTGATGTAGAATTGCTCCTAAAATAAATGTGGCTGCTAACTTTTATTTAATCTGATTGCTTTAATGGCTTATTAGCATTATTTTATGGGGGAAAAATTGTAGACACTTTCACATGTACATTTAACAGGGAACCAAATGAAAATTTCACCATCTTAAATATGGGAACATGAGGCCTATCCTCGTCAGGACAGGCACATTGTTGCCACCATTGTGTTAGAACAACAAACCCAGAGTCCTTTAGTTTTTAGGTTTGTCAGTCTATCATCTTTATAACTTTACTAAATTCCCTTAACAGAACTTAAGAAGAATGGTAGTGAACAAAATGATGCTTTAATACTGTTTATACATTGCACTATATTCAATGTTTTAGTACTGTTTGCACATTGCACTATATTCATTATGACTGTCTGTGAGTCTCTACTATGTTTGGAGAATAAAGGGGCAGGGTAGTACAAGTAGCTCAATCTAAACATAATCCATTTCAAGTAGAAGTGAACACTACAGATTCTGATCATTACAGGTCACATTTTCACTTTTAGGAAGGCAATTCCCCATTTCCCTAGATGTAAAAATATGTTTCTGAAGCAATCACAATATTCCAGTATTTAAAAACTTGAAGTTCAAGACCTCTACCAAGATGTACTCATGCCTCCTTTTTCAAAGCCTGTATCTCTTCCGAGTAAAACATTTAAGGTAATAGCTAGGCAGTGGTAAGATTTAGGTTGATGAGTTACCATACACATAGGTCACCCTTGCTTCTATCCCAAGTAGGAAGAGTTCTTCTTTCCACTTATTGTGACTTTGCAGAGCTTTGTACCACTTCAGGTGGAACTGCAATATTATACCTATCCCTTCATATAAATATTTCAGGTTTCCACGTATTTAATTAACAAAATATTTTCACGCACCTGATGCTCACATTCTCCAAATGTCTCAAGTTGTCATTTTGAAAGACATTTATTTTAAATATGGATGTAAGATCTCAGAATATTAATCTCGGCTTTGTCATTCACTTAAAAGTCATGCACACATCATTTATCAGTGCTCCGTATTTTCCTTTTCAGTGATCATCATTCTCACTGAAGTAGATGTGAAATTAACAATGGTGAAGCGTGTTAACTGTTGTCAATGAATATTTAACTTAATAATCTAAGTGGCTTAATTTTGGTTAATCTCATAGTCCTTCCCTGTCTATGGCACATTCTGCATTTATCAGGGGAAAAAATAAATAAATAAATAAACAACATCAAGTGTATTTTATAGAAAGTTACAGAGAGTAATTCCTCAACAAAAAAAGTCAATTGGTGACAAAGCTGGGAAAATCAACTGGGATTCAACATGTTCATCACACTAAGACGACCTGTTGGATGTTCACAGTCCTATCTCATTGTACATTTCTAGCTTGGTTCCCTATTTATGCATAAATTAATTATTAATAATGATACTAACAACAGCAAACTTTCAGGTAATATTATGTGCCAGACACTATTCTAAGTGCTTATATATATTTACTCATGTAATAGTCAAATCGATAGTAAATGTAATTATTATCCCTATTTTACAGTTGTGGAAACTGAGACAACAATAAGATAATTTAATTGAGTTCATACAACTAGTGAGTGGCAGAGCTAAGATTCAAAACCAGGCATTCTGGGTCCAGAATTTGTACTCTTAGCCACTATGATACTATGTTATAAGATAAATTAAGTAGAGGCACATCACACACACACACACACACACACACACACACACACACACAGTGCCCTGCAAAGGGAGCTTTTTAAAAGGTTCCCTACACCTATATGACCTAGAAGAAGACAAGGAATGTCTCTGGACGTCATCTTCCTCACTGGAAGAAATAAGATATTAAGACATTATGTTAAGATACATTCTAAGGTTAGCATTTTATGATCCAAAGATTCTGTCTGTAGCATATGGCTTCTTTGCTTTTTATTGGCATAACTCAATACTAAAGCCAAGTATTCATGTATTTCAAAGAAAATGCTAAAAGACAATAAAAAATGACCCCCAGACAATGAAGAAGCAGTAGTAGCTAGAATAGAGGAATTAGAATTTTACCTCACATATAACATGCTTTGAGCTTCCTGGAACACACTTAAGACACAGTTTCCCTGAAGTCTTTCTATTCTCCCTACAGGGTACCAGATTATAACAATTTTTAGGGAATAAACTAGCAAACTAGGTCGACGAAATACCTATCATTCCTTCATATCAATACACAAAATTTAAACTTTTGTATACCGTATAAGTAAAAATACTTTTACATATACTGAAATTAAAAACATTTTCCATAGGGCCAAACCACAGAACATAGTATCTTAATAGTGTCACAGGATACTTTGAGATGATGAAAATCTGAATCCTGTAAATCCCAATCAAAAGTACACACCCTTCTGATAAATAGTACAGCCAAGTTAGTTCTATAATATGCATCCACAAGTATATAAAGTTGAACTATAAATACATTTCAATCTCATACATATTTCCTTTATCATTTGGCTTAATTTTATAAAGCCATTATTTCCTTATTTCCAACCTTAAAACTCCTTCACTACCACAGTCAGTTATATCATATTCAGTTCATTAGCTTTCTTCTCATTTGAAAATAGCTCTACTCTTAAAATTACTTTAATTCAAAAATTTTAAATAAGTTTTAACATTTTCTATATTTTAGTCAACTTGATAAAATAATAATTCTTCTGAACAAAATTATCACAAAGCAAGCCCCTGTTCTTAAAAGTGAACAAACATTTGACATACTCACGAACTATAATTATCGCCATTGCAAAGTTAGATTTACTCAATGCAACCATATAAAAATGATGAACTTCAAAGAAAACTAACCTATAAAAATCTAATAGTATTCAAACTAAAATAATCAGAAAAAAGTTTGTTAGAATTGCTATTTTCTTAAATTCTTCACACATAAACTGTCACAGTATATTGAGAATGAATTTCCTAAAGTTCCAAGTTGAATTGCATTTAATTCTCAATTGTTAGAGAAAATAGAAATGTTAAGTCTCTTTAAAATTATTCTAACAGACTACTTAGAAAGCCTTGCCGTAATAGAGAAAGTAGTAAAATTACAAAGCAGTTGGAGGATGGGGGATGGAACTTTATAGACATTGAACTTCTGGCCTGAACTTTCCCTTCTGTGATAAAAGCCACGAAATCAGACTCTAACTCAGCCTTGTCAGCACTATAGTGGAGGGCACTGATCTTCTTACCCCTTGTGTGCATAGAGAGAAGAATGAGCAAGAAAATGTGAAGCTGCCAGTTTAGTTCTTCCAGCCAACCCATTGCAGCAGCAGAGCAGTCAATGTGCCCTGCCTGTTTAAGCCTCCTGTTTCTTGCCTTTCCGTCTTTCACTGAGACTCCTCTGCTGCCACTCTTGTCAGATCTTCTCGCAAGCCTGCCAGCAACCCTGAGACAGGACCGTGAAAGACAAGCCTGTTACAAACTGGTTCTGTCACCACAGAGACTTCAACTGATCACCTCGTGGGGAGGACAACAAAGGGCGGTGAGGACCCTGAGCTGGATTGTTTTCTTAAGAAAGGAGCCTGACGCAGCTGCCCACACAAGGGCTAGCACACGCCGGGGCTTCACTCTGCACTGGCAACACTCATGTCCCCCAAATCTCTCAGGCAGCTATGAGGGGAATCCATAGCAAACCTCATTTAAAACGTTGCTGTCATAAAATAGTTTGTTTCTTTTACCAACATTTATTTTCTCTGCTAAGAATTTTAACTGAGAAATGTAAAAAGAAAACAAGAAATAATATTTTTACTTAACGAAATGCCAGAAACAGTGCAACAGATCAAAGTATTATGTTACAGCAGTTTACTCACACTACGTCAACAGATAAATAATACCCTTGAATCAAGTGCACAGATATGAAAAGGGTCACATGTAAAAGTAATCACTAATAAATGTTGCAAGTTAAGATATTTCAGTTATGACTATAGTTTTAAGTGCTGTTAACCTAACCGACTTTATTATGTAAATAAAACCATTGCAAGTTTTTCCACTTTTTAGATTTTAACTGTAACTGTTTCTCAATGTAAATTATGAACATTTTTGTGAAGTTTCATTTGCCATGATACTGAATGATAAAGAAATTTTTTCAAATTTGTTTTTGTTTTACTCTGAGAACTGTCAATAATAAAAGAACACCAAGAAAGATAAATGAATTGTCAGTATATGTAGAAACTACAATGTTACCACAGACAAATACAAACAGAGGTTATTATTAAATCCCATGAGTTTATCTGAAAAAGGATTTATGAGTAGAGTAGCAAATGTATTACAATGGTTATATCTAGATATCATCATTATACGTTTACTTGATATTTTAAAAAATCTTTTCTTGGAAAAAGAATCTCTGCTTTCTTCTCACTTTCAAAAGACACCCCTCATTTGCCCCTGCTCCTGACCCCATCCTGCACCTCCCAGCACTATTCCACTAGGTACCATTCAAATCTACTCTCCAGTTTAGGAAAGTCCAACAATGTTTTGTTTTGATGATTTTACACATACTACAACCAATCAACACTCTCAATTTATACTTTCATAAGTACTTTCATGAAATTTAACCAAAATACAGAATTTTAACCATGTAGGAAATCTTAAACTACTCTGAGCTTAATAAACGACACATTCTGCATTTCACAGAAGCCATGCAACTTAGTTATCAGAAACATGGAAGTTGGTGGTGATTAAAAAGAACTGTCTTTGAGTAATACTTATCCATATCCCTTTTAGTTGGGAAAAGAGATTGGTATATAGTAAAATGAGTAAGGATGATTAGGAGCAGAGGGATATGTGGGAAAAACAGACAAAAATCAAGCAATAGAATCTGCTTTTCAAACCTTCTATGTTGGGCTCAGAGCCACATTCACAACATGGTTCCACTGCCAATTTGGAATCCAGCCTTGAGCTTTGGGGCAAGAAGTGAATAGCTGAAATGTGGGACAGCTCCCACTGCTCACATTTCCCCAATATGGGCTTCTATAAATGGCTGAAAGTTAAAGACAGAATCTCTGCTCTCTCCCCAGAATCCTAATTCAGTTCCAAAGAATTCACATCAGCAACCATTTCTGATTTTGAACTATGTGCAAGCTGACTTGGTTCCTCAAGAAGGTTATAATACCACAAAATAAGTATATAAGAAATAATTAAGTAAAAATGTATGACATTTTAAGATGAAGTGGCCCCAACAGAATAAACATGGAAATCCCAAGCAGAGGATGGAACAGACTGGGCCCAGACTGCAGGGAGAGCTGGATGCTGAAAGATGAATTGAACTTACACAGCAATACAGAAGTTGAGAGGAAAGAAATTATATGAGCAAGGTTTACAGGTCGATATGAATTTTCAATTTGTGCAATAGCATGAGGACAATCTTACTGGAACAGACAGCTCCTATTAGTAAGTGGCTGGAAAGAAAGCTAGACAGAGTGGAACCAAATTGTGCAGGACTTTGAATATAGGTTACAGAGTTTGGAATATATGAATTTCAAAAAAAAAAAAATTATGCTGGGCACATAGACTCATACCCCTAATCCCAGCTACTTGAGAGGCTGAGGCAAGAGGATTACTTAAGGCCAAGAGTTCAATCCAGCCTGAGCAACATAGCAAGACCCTATCTCTAAAATAATTTTTTTTAATTAGCTGGGTATGGTGGGTCATACCTGTATTCCCAATTATTGGGGAAGTTAAGATAGGAGGAATTTTTTTAGGCCAGGATTTCCAGCCTGCAGTAAGCTATGATCACACCACTACAATCCTGCCTGAGTGACAGAGCAAGACCCCATCTCCAAAAAGACTTTTGGACTTCAGCATGTAGGATGAATCTCTGAACCTCACCTTCCAACTAGGTGAAGGAGAGTGAAAACAAGATTAAACGTATGAGGAGAGGTTTCCACTTAGTCAAACTTTTTGCTAATACCTATTTCTTTCATTTAGCAATATTTTAAAAAATCAAAATGTATACCTATTAATTTCCTCCATTTTTAACTTATTTATTAACATATGCTGGGTGCCAACAATGAAGGGGATCTTCTATAAATGGCATATTAGGCCCCTGACTACTTGGTTCAACAAAATCTCATGAAACTCTTATTATGTAGATCAAAAGTCTAATTTAGCAAAACAACCCAGATTTGCCTATGATTTAACCCACTCACCCTAATGTACATATTTTTATCTATAGTTTATATTTTAATTTCCAACATCCAATCTAATTAAGCCCCTATCTGTACCAGGTCAAGAACTGGTTTCCTAATTCCACAAGCAAAACACAAATAACCACATTAAAAAGTGGGCAAACAACATGAACAGATGCTTCTCAAAAGAAGACACACAAAAGGCCAAGAAACACATGAAAAGAATGTTCAACATCACTATCAGAGAAATGCAAATCAAAACCATAGTGAAATACCATCTTACACCAGTCAGAAAGGCTATTACTAAAAAGTCAAAAATTCACAAATACTGGCAAGGCTGAGGAGAAAAGGGAATGCTTATACATTGTTTGTAGGAATATAAATTAGTTCAGCCACCATGGAAAGCAGTTTGGAGATTTCTCAAACAAGTTAAAACAGTACTACCAACTACCATTCTACTCAGTAAAACCATTACTGGGTATATACGCAAAAGAATATAAATCGTTCTACCAAAAAGACATGGGTACTTATGTGTTCATTGCAGCACTACTGAGAGTAGCAAAGATATGAAATCAACCGAGGTACCCATCATCAGTAGACTGGATAAAGAAAATATGGTACATATGCACCATGGAATACTAGTGTCATAAAAAAGAATAAAATCCTAGCAACACTGATGCAGCTGGAGGGCGTTATCCTAAGCAGATTAACACAGGAACAGATATATCCCTATTACTGCATATTCTCACTTAAAAGTGGGAACTTAACATTAGGTACACTTGGACATAAAGATGGCAACAACAGACACTGGGGCCTACTGGAGTGGGGAAGGAGACAGGCAGGCTGCCAAGGGTTGAAAAACTACTGGGTACTATGCTCATTACCGGGGTGACTGGATCAATTGGACCCCAAACCTCAGCAACACACAATATGCCCATGTAACAACCCACACATTTCCCCTCTGAATCTAAAATAAAGGTTGAAATTATCTTTAAAATAAAGATTTAGTAACTGGATAACCAAGTAAATCAATGGTAGAATGGGGAAAATTTCCCTTTCAGAATAATTCAAAAAATTTATATATTTAGATAGTCTCACTCCATGAAGCAGAGCTTAATCAACCCCACTCTTGACTCTAAGCTGTGCTTAGTGACTTGCTTCCAAGAAGTACAGTATGAAAAGGAATATAACTTTACACTGGAATAACTGGCAAACACTCCCTTGGGCAGGTGATCGAGGTTAACATGACTGAAGACAAGCCATGCTGACAACTGGTACCCCTGATATGATGAGAATGGCACTTCACCTCTATGGTCTACCTCCTCAACATCAACCACCCCAGTCTATGAGAAATACATCAGGTCGACTCCATTTCAGAAATATTAAATAAAATATCTGATCATCACTTCTTAAAACTATCAAGGAAAGTGTAAAAAAACAGTTACAAACCAATAGAGAGTAAGACGACATGTTGACTAAGTGCAAAGTGGTTTTCCAGACAGGATCCTTGAACAGACAAAAATGGCATTATGAAAAGGGAGAGAGGAAACAAATCTGAATAAAGTTTGGAGCTTAGTTGCTGGTAATACACAATTGTTCCTTTCCTAGCTGTGACACATATAGAGCTCCAAAGTAAGGTCAAATATTAATAGCAGGGGAAACTGGGTGAAGGGTAGATGAGGACTCTATATTACCTTTGGAAATTTTCTAAATCAATTATAAAATAAAAAGTTTATTTTAAAAAATGGGTTTCATAGCAGTTAAACATTCGCTCCCAATCTCCTAACCACAGAGTTGACAGCAGAGAAAGAACCAATGTGCCAAACGGTTATATACCTGCGTGTGCAGCTTTCATCACAGATTCACTTAACTGCTCCAATAGATTCGACTTCAATTACATCTTTACCTACAGGAAGAAATACCGGAAAGGAGAATAACAATGGTTTATGTCTGAGGCGTTCTTCTTCTACTGAGATAGCCAACTTAATTTTGCAAGTTAATTTATATACCAAATGAGTCTTCAAAGAAAGCTCTGAGAGAAGATTGAAAGAAAGGTCACCATTTGAAAATGTACACCTGCCAGAAGGGCAAAGGAAGGAAAAAGGAGCACTATGGAGAGTACTACTAATATGAGTAGGACATCACCGTTTGTCATTTGCAGAATTCTTACTAATGACATTCACACATTCCAGATTTACAGAGTCTTTGCTATACAGCAGAAAGGGCCTATTTGTGTTGTGTGTAATCTGGGGCAGATTATTTAAACCCTCTGCTAATTACCCCTAAATAAATGAAGGAATACAGACTACTGAACACAGTACCCAGAACATAGGAAGACAGCAGAAAATGTTAGTAATTTCCTGACAACTCTCACTAATCTCTCTCTTGCCTCCCACATGAAAAGCTTTGCTAATAAAAATAATGTTCTCTAATATAATAGGCTACAATGTAACATTTGCCGAGTTGTTCCTATCACAAACAGTGTGATCATTAAATCAAGGATACAAAATATCTCAAGTCGAGATTTTAAAAATTCAATTAAAGCTGGACACAGTGGTTTGTCCTTGGTTATAGTCCCAGCTATTAGGGAGGGCAAGGCAACAGGGCTGCTTGAGCCCAGGGGTTCGAGACTAGCCTGGGCAATACAGCAAGACCTCACCTCAAAAAAAAGTCAAATTATACCTGAAAAACTAAATATTTATTTTAATCCAATTCATTTTTACTTAATTCATTAAATATCCATGCATTTGAAGTAGAAGTATACTGAAGAATTTTAAATGGAGACTACCTTGCTACCAATTTCAATTTGTGATTTATTTTCACATAGAAACTCCCCAAATCTCCTGATTTTATGTTTATATACAGTTTTTATCTCAAAAACATTCACTATTTGCTATATTTGGGGGGATTGTGTCTACTGAATGGACGTGAGAACATTAAAAAGAGACAGCACCTGCCTTCAGGACAAAGCTTATCCTCTAGTGGGTGAAGACAAACATACAATCCAATAATGACAATGCAGTACAGTAACTGTCTGCTATGCTGAGGAAACATGGAAAAACCAGGGAACAAACAAAGATTAATTCTGCCTGAGGGTGAGGGTTGGACTTGCGTGGGGGAGGCATTTGAACCGGGTCTTCAAAGGTAAGTAGGAATTCACTGGGTGAAGGGAAGGCAAAGAAAATCTAGGCAAAGAAAACATGCAGTATAGTACGTATATGAGTAAGAAAAAGAGCAGTGCTTGCAGAGAACAGGAGAAGCTCGATATGCCTAGAGAGCAGGGGAATTAGGCTGGAAAAGTAGGCTGGGGAGGTTAGGAAGAGCCTTGTAGCCAATAATTAGAAGTTTTGATTTTATCCTACACACATGGGGAGCAATGTCTTCATTTCTGGAGGTAAGCACAGGTTACTTTCCATTGTGCAAACTGACAGCTACTACTCCTTGCAGCTGATTATATTTCAAAGGAAACTAATAAAGTTTTGGAAATAAGAAGAAAAATATTTTCCTTGGTATCTAAGAAAACATAATAATATATTTATTATTCTTAATGAGAACAATAAGGTGAGTGTTATTATTTTTTTTTTTTTAAATTTATGAGTGTTATTTTCTTTATCATGTGAACATCCCTGCTAATACTGTTTGGAATAAAATTTACTTTTCAGTTAAACTTCTGTCCAAACACACAGGCACACTCATAACAACAGTTATTTCCTTCTTCCTATTGGAAGCCATAGCCTTTTAGGTCCTACCAAGAGCTTTGCACTAAAACGTTTTTCAAACTTTCATACATGTTGTACCAAAAACAAAAGTGACCTCAGAACTGCACTGGTAATTCGTTTTATTATTCTGGCTTTTAACTAAACACTTACATACTATCATAAAAAGCTACTCCACTATGAGAAAAAAAAAAAATTAACAATGGAGGCCACGGTACAAAAACTTTTTTCCTGACTTTGGAGTTTATAAAGACCACAACTTTAGCCCTCTTTCAGGCTGCCTCCTGCCTCCCCACCCCATTCTAATTTGCAGCATTCCACATCACTAGTCATTAAAAACCCAAAGCTCCCTTCAGCTGCAGAGTGAAAGACCATCACATTATTACAAATAAACAATCCCTTTCTCCCTTGAACGAGTGACACATTATTCTGAGCACGTCTTCTCTCTGCTTTCATTGCTCTGCCAAGGTCCTCCATGAGTGGGAAGGGGTAAAAAGAGAGAAAAAATATCCCACAACTTGTCTAAAGCATGTAGAGGATGATTTGTATTCTTACTTACGGGATATGACTGTCACTGTTGATCTGCTTTCAGGCCTAGATTACATGTGATAAGGGCTGACCTTCTTTAAGTATTCACACATTATGCACTCATGGAGAGCAGGCAGGACACAAAAGTCCTTCAGATGTTCTGGACATCAATCAAGTGCACAGCATGGAGCCTGCCAAACTTTTCTTCCATTTACTCAGGGAGAGGAAGGGGGAGTCCAAGACAGACTTAATAAAGTTTAAAGCTATGCCACAATATATTTGGGGAGACCATTGTTATTAAAAGGGTGCTGTTTCAAAAAATTCTCTATAGTTACTACTGGCAACAAAAACAATTCGTATACAAAGAGACAACCAGATTTCATTTCAGCTTTAAAATCTCAAAACTTTTGTTATAAACCAGGTCTCAATAGCTTTAGCAGATTGCTATATTTTCTTTCCTGAAGACATTTTATTAAGTATATATTTTAAAAACCAAAAATATAAAATTTCTTTTATAACAATCATGCTCAAAACATATTTTTAAAGCATTTATAAAATAGAGGACATACATTTGTTACAAAACTGAGCATAGTTAAATAAACTGAAGACTAGTCAACAGCACAAACCATTTTTCACCTAACACAAATACTGTCATTACTAACAGGCAAGAGCCCCAATATTATAGTGTAGATACGATGATACCTTCTGAAACAGGCTTCTAATGTTTGTCTTTTATTGTTGCCCCTCCCCACAGCTCATGCCAGGAATTTGAGGTAGCTTTTGAAAAAGAACAAATAAGCCCCAAACTGTGTTCTCTTAAAATATTGCAACACTCTATACTTGGAGGGCATGATTTCAGCAACAGCACAATCAAATCCATCAGACAAAGATGCTTCATGGAATTTGATGATAGATTGATACTTTAAATCTACTACAATATCGTTTACCTAGCGATCACAAAATTCTTTTTAAAAGCTAATGTCATGCTATGAATATAATAATTATATGCATGGCCTGTGCACAAAATAAGATTAGACACAAAGGTTTACAAAACAATTCATGAGACAACAAGGCAATGAACATTAAAAGAGCAGGAAGAGAATTCAAGGTAACTTATATGATTAAACTACCAAAGAAAATTAACTTAGTAAATTTGCCAATTAAAACAACAACAACAACAAACCCTCCAGATTGCCTCTATATATGCATTATTCTTGCATGGATCTTTAGTTTATTATTTGGTTTTAGTGATATGCTACTAAAAGACCATGAGGTCAGACTTGCACCCTAGTAACAGGGAACTAGGTGACAGATAAACTGTGAGGTTATTCTTTATGTTAATCATTACAGAGTAAACTATCACCTGGAAAATATGACTATCTCAGGAAAGAAACTGAACTGGAATGAGAGGAAGATGTCTTGGCAGGAGATGGGAAGCAAGAAACCCAGGCAAGACTAGTGTAGTTATTTCCAGATAGAACTCAGAATGATGACAGCTAGGATCATGATGACAACAATGATAATGATCATGATCCATACTATTTGGCCATCTTTTACTGTTTGTGAGGCACTATTTGTGTACCTAACATACAGGTTTAAGCATCCCTTATTTAAAATGATTGCGGTCAGAATTGCTTTGGATTTCAAAGATTTTTAGATTTTGGAATTTTTACATAAACATAAGATATCTTGGGCATGGGACCCAAGGGTAAACATGAAATTCATTTACGTTTCACATGCACCTTACAGACACAGTCTGAAGGTAATTGTATACAATATTTTAAATAATTTTTTGCATGAAACAAAGTTTGTATACATCAAGCCATAAGAGAACAAAGGTGTCACTGTGTCAGCCACTCTTACAGACAATCTCTGTTTGTTTGGCATCACCATTATTTCTGACTCTCAATTTGTACATTATCAATAAGCAATCATTTTCTCCCACTTATTCACATGTAAGTACTTAACAGTAAAAATTATGACATACCATTAATACAATAAAAATGTGTCAGGTGTAGAATTTTCCACTTTTGGTATTAGGCAGGTGCTCAAAAAGTTTTGGATTTTGGAGTATTTCAGATTTTGGATTAGGGATGCTCACTCTGATTATTTCATTTAATCCTCACTGCCGCCCTGTGCAGCAGGAAATATCATTCCCAATTTCAGATAAGAATACTGTGTACACCTAAGATATAAGCCCTGAGAAATGGTTAGGAATCCATTGGGGCCGGGCGCGGTGGCTCAAGCCTGTAATCCCAGCACTTTGGGAGGCCGAGACGGGTGGATCACGAGGTCAGGAGATCGAGACCATCCTGGCTAACACGGTGAAACCCCGTCTCCACTAAAAAATACAAAAAACTAGCCGGGCGAAGTGGCGGGCGCCTGTAGTCCCAGCTACTCGGGAGGCTGAGGCGGGAGAATGGCGTGAACCTGGGAGGCGGAGCTTGCAGTGAGCTGAGATCCGGCCACGGCACTCCAGCCTGGGCGACAGAGCGAGACTCCGTCTCAAAAACAAAAACCAAAAACCAAAAACCAAAAAAAAAAAACAAACAAAAAAGGAATCCATTGGATCAGATACCAATACTTCACTAGGTAGGGACCTATGTATTTTTGTTCTAGGAGAAATATCTGGGGTCAAAAAAAAAAAAAAAAAAAAAGTCCATTCAGTGGATGGAGGACTCCAAGAATCTGGGATGCTGGTGAGATTCACTCAGCAAACATGACTACCAGAAATTCTGAGGGCTGGAGCATAAAAGGAGGATCAGATATTCTAAATTCCAAATCTGTAGATTCAGAGGAGGTGACACTAAACACTGTGTCACGCAACAGCAGTGCCTTCAGAGGTCAGGGATTTCCAACCCATGGCGAGGTGGAACTCTCCTCTAAAGCGTGTAAAGTGTTTATTATAAAAAAACAAGTATAGACCACGTGTGGTGGCTCACACCTGTAATTCCAGCACTTTGGGAGGCCGAAGTAGGAGGATCGTTTGAGCCCAGAAGTTCGAGACCAACCTGGGCAACATAGGAAGACCTCATCCCTACTAAAAACAAAAAAATGTACCCAGGTGTGGTAGTGCACAACCGTATTACTAGCTACTCAGCAGGCTGAGCTGGGAGGATCACTTGGGCCCAGGAGGTTTGCACATCAAATACATATATTGTCATTAACATAAAGCAGTATTTTATATGCATTCTTTTTTTTTTTTTTTTTTTACTGTTATATTTTTTTTATTTTTTTTTTATTTTTTTTTTGCATATATAGTAATTTAATTTTTATTTTTATTTTTTTTATTTATTTATTTTTTTTTATTTTTTAAATTTATTTATTATTATTATACTTTAAGTTGTAGGGTACATGTGCATAATATGCAGTTTTGTTACATATGTATACTTGTGCCATGTTGCTGTGCTGCACCCATCAACTCGTCATTTACATCAGGTATAACTCCCAATGCAATCCTTCCCCCCTCCCCCCTCCCCATGATAGGCCCCAGTGTGTGATGTTTGCATTCTTTATAAGTTTCTCAAAGACCCTTCTAAGCAACTAAGGAGAGTGAGGTGCCTTGGAATTGAGGAAAGGGTTTTTTCTTCCTTGCATAAGGCTGTACTTTAGGAGGTACCATGAGGTAGCACTGTAGGCTTAGAAGGCACACGAGTGGACGAATAAAGCTATCAGAGTCATGTAATGTAGTCCTTCCCTCACTGGAAGAGTCTGAGTTTGTTTTAACAAAACAAGATGTTTTCTTCACACCAAGAGAACTTTCTAGAAGATTTCCTTTGTCCCACCTATAAGGAACTACTTATAAAGGGTTTGTGTTTGATTTTTAAATAGCAACAGATACACACTGACATTGTAATTATTAACACTTTGACTCCTGGAGTCCACAAGTTAAAGTTACACACTATCATGAACCATTGAGCTAATAACCTGACTTGCCAGAAGCTCTATTTTAAAGGGATTCTAAGGACATTTTCTTCTTTATCAAATTAGTGCTAAAGCATCCCTAAGCAGAAAATCAACATCTCTAGTACCCATTTGCCGTTTATAAAAAGCTGAACAAAGTTTCGTATCAAAACCAATTTCTTAAAAATGATTACTGTAACTCTTATTTCATCCTAAAGTCAATTGTGCATAAAATTTATGCAAATCCAACTTGAACTGATATAAAATAAGTAAATTGAAAATGAAATTTTAAATAGATGTGATAATATCAACACTAACTCTACTTAACACAAAAGGATCTGAAGTATCGCTCTTATCTACACCCTTAAAGAATGTTTGCTTAAGCTGTTTCTCCATATACCATATGAGAATAGCTACTAGAAAATCTGTTTTCAACTATTTGGAAAATATTTAAATATAAGAATTACATAAGAAAAAAGTGTCTTAGAAGAGAAGATACTAGCAGTAGAGAAAAATTTTGTTCTTGTATACCACATACTAGTTTTTCCATAGAAACCTCAACAGTGCTATGAAATATCAGTCCTATGGATTTATACATTTAGCTAGTAGACTTAGCTGTCAGTAACCTTCAAAAACTCATGCTAGAGGAAATATAAAGGTTTCAGGAAGTTAATTTTTATTTCAGGTGGCATTTTAAATCTATGTACATATAAAAGTATTTTCAAATAAAAAAAACAATGATGCCAGGATTTTTGGTTCAGAGTCATGACATGCTACCAGGGGTGTCCAATCTTTTGGTTTCCCAGGGCCACACTGGGGGAACTGTCTTGGGCCACACAGAAAATACACTACACTACACACTACACTAACACTGATGAGCTAAAAAAAAAAAACCAAAAAAAAAAACCAAAAAAAAAACCTGCAAAAAAATCTCATAATGTTTTAAGAAAATTTACAAATTTGGGTTGAACCTCCTGGCCAGCCTGGGCTGCATGTGGCCCACAGGCTGTGTGCTGGACAACAAACTTGTGCTAAACTTTTTCATCTCTCTCACACACATATTTCCATATCTTCTCTTACCTGCTCTTAGAAACATGGCACACCTGCTTACTGCCTTTATTTGTTTTTTATGAGAAATAGCAGCTCTTCATAATCTCATTAAAGCCTTTCTAACAGATTCTACACATGGAAAACTTTCAGAACACTGGGGATCGGTTTGGATGCTTAAACAAGTAGATTGTGTAAAAAAAAAAAAAAAAAAAAAAGAAAGAAAAAAGAAAAAGAAGAAGTAAAATGAACCCCATGTACAAATTTCATTGAATCAGAAAATTTCACAGCACAGAGATATCAGACTTTCGTTTTAGTGAAACCTAAACTTTAAGATGGAGATACTACATTCTCTGCCCTGTCTAGAGCATTACAGCAAAAGCATAAGATATTTAATGTGCACGAAATAACAGAAGTAAGAAACTTAAGTTATGGAGATAGAGGACGAGCTTTAGTGATCACGATATCAGATAAAACCAGTGACCTATCTGACCCAAAGACAATTCTCTACTAATAACAATGGAAAAATATAAAATTCTATTACTATTCTTGTCAATATAAGAGCCTTAGTTACAGAGGCATTCCTTTATCCCATCACCTTGTTCTACACATCTTATTATGGTTAGTCAGAACTCTGTGTGGTTATGTCTGTACCGCCAAACACCCAGCTGAAAAGTGACAAATTTAGTCAAGCAGTGAGTTATCCTAAGGTTTATGCCAAATGAAACATTCAAATTCAACCTTAACCAAAATGAGTAAAGCCTGTATTTACCCAGATGATTTAAGATCCATTAAGACCACCAATGTGATTTAAATTGTCACCATAATTTCCTCTCTGAGGTCTCCCAAAAGTTTATAGTGGAAGCACTTCAGAGTCCTCACTACATCTCATTAGCACCTCTACCAAAGGATGTGTGAAGAAAAAAGAGAAGCAAGAACATTCAAAAGGAGTAACTCCTATTTTAGAAACATTTTCTTTAAACATATTTTAAATTTTTTATTAAAATGGTATGTGTATAATCAGAAATTGACAAATTGAACCAAAAATATTTATGAAGTTAGGCAAAAGAACCATAAATTATTCATCAAAATTTTTCCTCTGCCTTTTCGATAGAGGATTTGTCCTCACTCTACATTGGTTATAGACCATTATCTCTTTGTGTTGCTTTTTAGATGATCACTTTCTGGGAGTGCAACTAGAAACAGCCTATGGAAATAAAGCTTAATGTCTTTCTGAATTGTGTAAGAAGCTTTAGACCAAACTCAGGCTGGGCTACAGAAAATATAAGAGAGTTGCCAATCCTAGACCAGATGCTTATGATGTCCTTGCAAAATCCTTTTGGTAGCTGGCAATGCCCCACAAGATCTGGCTTCCAATTACTACCTCATTGGGCTCTTTTTCTCCCCCTTCTGCATCCTGTTCCTCAAACATACAACGCATGCTCCAGCTCAGAGCTTTGTATCTCCTGATTCCTCTGCCTAAAATGCTCTTCTCTTCAATATCCAAAAGGTCTCTCTCCGTTGCCTCCTTCAAATCTTGGCTCAATTCTTACCTTCTCAATGAAAGGTACCTAGTACTCTCTTTACCACCACAACCACCCCATTCCCAAACTCTCAATCCTCCTTACACTGCTTTATTTTTTTTCTCCATAGCACTTAACACCTTCTAACTACTACATAATTTGCTTACTTTGTTTATTGTTAACTGTCTCCCCCTCAGCCCCACTTGAGTACAAAACCCCCAGGGCCTTGCTCTTTTTCCACCTTGTTCACCTATGTTCCCCCAACACTGGAAACAGTGACTTGAATATGTATTCAAGAAGCCTTTTTTCCAACTATTTCCTCTGTAAAGCCCTATCTCTCTCTTTCTAAAGGATCTGACCCCTCATGTCATCAATTATTCTCATACCAACTACTTTTTTCTTCCAAATCCTGGCTTGCCCTCTGGTTTCTATACCTACCACTCTAATGAATTTCTTCTTTCAAAGGTCAACAAATGTACTTTCCTTAGTCTTTACCCTTTTCAGCACTACTAACTCTGGGCTTCCTTTCTCAAGAGTACTTCCCTTCTGGAGAGCCTCACTCATTTAAAAGAATATTGAACAAATACAATGTACTGGGCATCCGCTAGAAGCTCATCCTTTGGTTTTCATGATGAGGGCCTATCTATCCATGTGTTTTTCCTTTTCCATTCACACAAGTATAGGTGCTAATGATTCTTTCCAATAATCTCTTTTCTCAAACATGTTCCCTAGTAATATCAGGGCTTCAGTTTACATCATTTCAACTACCAGGGAAAATAACTTACCTGAATGACCACCTTATATTTCTCTCTAGCAATGCAAATCTAAATATTACTATTTCTCCTACAGCTGTTCAATACCTCTCCCAGCTCCATGGATATTTCCATTCTTTGCAACCACTTAGCTTTAAGCCCTGCCCCCATCCTATTTGTTGGGCATTTTCTAATGCTGGGAGATAGCACTCCAATAACATGGAAGCTGAAAAAGTCAGATACTCACTTTCACAGCTTCTACAGCGAGGACATGAGTACAGGACTGAAATCCTCTATATCATATGTACCCATCCCAGACTTTACAGTAAACTAACAAGAAAAAACCTCAGGGCATTCATGCTAATTGGAGGTGGCGGCAGTAGCAGCAGCTACATTGATTTTCCAAAGGCAATAGCAGCACCAGTTTTAGTGGCAGCATCCAGATCTAGGGTTGATAACGTGGGCAGCAAAATTGGGGTGTCTAAGGAAGCAACAAATGCCGGCGAGGATGTGGAGAAAAGTGAACCCTTGTACACTGTTCGTGGGAATGTAAATTACTACAACCACTACAGAGAACAGTTTGGATGTTCCTCAAAGAACTAAAACTAGAACTACCATACAATCCAACAATCCCACTACTACCAAAAAAAAGGAAATCAGTATATTGAAGAGATAGCTGTACTCCTATGTTTATTACAGCACTATTCAGGATAGCCAAGATTTGGAAGAAATCTAATTGTCCATCAACAAATGAATGGATAAAGTAAATGTGGTATATACACCCAGTAGAATACTATTCAGCCATGAAAAAGAATGAGATCCTGTCATCTGCAACAACGTAGATGGAACTGGAGATGATTATGTTAAGTGAAATAAGTCAGCCACAGAAAGACAAACTTTGCATGTTCTCACATATTTGTGAAAGCTAAAAACTAAAACAATGGAAATCATGGACAAAGAGGGTATATGATGTTTATTACATAATAGGAAGGGTTGTGGGGGTGGGAAGAGTGAAGATGGTTGATGGGTACCAAAAAACAGTTAGAGAGAAATTAATTTAAAAAGAGAAATTTAATAGCACAACAGTGTGACTACAGTCAATAATAATTTAATTATATGTATATAATTAAATATATACATAAATATAAATATAAATAAATAATGTATATTATACATTATTAATTTAAAATAATGAAAAGAGTAAAACTAAGGATAAATGCTTGAGGTGATAGATACCCCATTTGCCCTGATATGATTATTATACATTGTATGCCCGTATCAAAATATCTCATATATCCCCAAAATCAATGAACACAAATTAGCACTACTTTACACCAACAATGACCAAGCTGAGAATCAAATCAAGAACTCAACCCCTTTTATGATAGCTGGAAAAAATAAAATAAAATACTTAGGAATATACCTAAACTGGGAGGTGTAAGATCTCTAGGAGGAAAACTACAAAACTCTGCTGAAAAAAATCAGAGATGACACAGACAAACGGAAACACATCCCATGCTGGTGAATGGGTAGAATCAATATTGTGCCAATAACCACATTGCCAAAAGCAATCTACAAATTCAATGTAATTCCCATCCAAATATCATCATCATTCTTTACAGAACGAGAAAAAAAAATCCTAAAATTCATATGGAATCACAAAAGAGTCTACAGACAAAGCAAGGCTAAGAAAAAAGAACAAATCTGGAGGGATCACATTACCTGACTTCAAACTATACTGCAAAGCTACAGTTACCAAAACAGTGTAGTACTGATATAAAAATAGGCACATAGACCAACAGAACAGAATAGAGAACCCAGAAATAAAACCAAATATTTAAAGTCAACCAATCTTCAACAAAGCAAATAAAAATATAAAGTAGGGAAAAGACACCCTATGCAACAAATGGTGCTGAGATAATTGGCAAACCACATGTAGAAAAATGAAGCTGGATCCTCATCTCTCATTGTATACAAAAATCAACTCGAGATGGATCAAAAACTTAAATCTAAGACCTGAAAACATAAAAATTCTAGAATATAACATTGGAAAAACTCTCCTAGACATTGGCTTAGACCAAGAGTTCATGACCAAGAATCCAAAAGCAAATGCAACAAAAACAAAGATAAATACATGGGACCTAATTAAACCAAAAAGCTTCTGCAAAGCAAAAGAAATAATCAGTAGAGTAAACAGACATCCCACAGAGTGGGAGAAAATATTCGTAAACTATGCATCTGACAAAGGACTAACATCCAGAATCTACATGAAACTCAAACCAAATCAGCAAGAAAAAAAACAAATAATCCCACTGAAAAGTGGACAAAGGACATGACTAGACAATTCTCAAAAGAAGATAAACAAATACCCAATAAATGTATGAAAAAATGCTCAACATCATTAATTACCAGGGAAATGCAAATTAAAACCACAATGAGATACAACCTTACTCCTGCAAAAATGACCATGATTAAAAAATTAAAAAATAACAGATGTTGGCATGGATGTGGTGAAAAGGGAACAACTAGTAAACTGCTGGTGAGAATGTAAGCTAGTACAACCACTATAGAAGACAGTATGGAGATTCCTTAAAGAACTAAAAATAGAACTACCATTTGATCCAGCAATACCACTCCTGTGTATCTACCTAGAAGAAAAAGAAATTATATGAAATAAAACACTGTACAAACTGTTTATAGCAGCACAATTCACAACTGCAAAAATTTAAAACCAGCCCAAAAGCCCATCAACCAATGAGTAGATAAAGAAAACGCGGTGTGTACGTATGTATGTATGTGTGTGTGTATGTGTATATATATATATATATACACTTTAAAATTATGTATATGTATATGTACACAAATATGTGTGTGTATATATATACTACTTTAAAATTAAAAACTTCTATATATGGAATACTACTAAGCCGTAAAAAAGAATGAAACACTGGCACTCACAGCAATCTGGATGGAGTTGGAGGCGGTTATTCTAAGTGAAATAATTCAGGAATGGACAACCAAATATTGTATTTCCCACTTATAAGCAGGAACTAAGCTACAAGGATGCAAAGGCATTAAGAATGATTTAATGAACTTTGGGGACCCTGAGGGATGGGTGGGAAGGGGTGAGGGATCAAAGACTACACACTGGGTACAACATACACTGCTCAGGTAATGGGTGAACCAAAATCTCAGAAATCACCACTAAAGAACTTTTCTATGCAAGGAAAAACCACCTGTTCCCCCAAAACTACTGAAATAAAAATAAATATCTCATGTATCCAATAAACATATATACCTATTATGTAACCAAAAATTAAAAATAAAAAAATAAGTGTGTATATATGCTAAGTTCGGTGACAATGGTGCCAGGATACATTCTGATGTGAAATTTTAAATACTGTTCTTTGCTGTGTCTCTTCTAACTGGTTCCCCTATCTCTCCAGACAGTCTATGAGCTAGCAAATGTCCTCTTAATAACTTTGTTTCCTGTGTAAATTAATCATGGTTGATGTCTGTTGCTTTCAGCTAAAAAATTCGATGGATTTGAAAGATACATTCAGGAAGATTCTATTTGTAATCTCAGCAGAAATAACTGCTTCCTCTTCTGAACTTCCATAACACTTGTTTTTCCTTGTATTATAATCATGGACTCCATCTTCCTCACTATATGTTACATTTCCAGGGGTGGGAGGGAGTGCCTGTCTTTCATCTTTGCCCATGCTTTTAACACCTCCCTCATTATCTATCTTCGATATCCTTAAAAAATAAACAAAACATTGCAGGCATCTTCTTTCTGGCTCAGGAAGCTGGTCTAAGTTCCTCCTCTAAGTTTCACCATTCTGTTCCTGGAAATGCCTCCATGACTAACTTACTTAGTACGTCTCCAAGATTCTGCCTTAACTTAGGCCATTCCTCATTTCCACACTAGAACGCTTTTGCTCTGGCATTGTATGTAAAGTATGCCAAGACCATGCAAAAGGGAAAAGAGAGTCTTTTCAACAAATAGTATTGCAAAAACTGGATATCCACCTGTAAAAGAAGGAAGTTGGAGACTTATCTTATACCATACGGAAAAATTACCTCAAAATAGATTAAAGACCTAAACATAAGAGATAAAACTATAAAACTCTTAGAAGAAAACACAGGGGCAAAGCTTCATGATATTGTACTTGACAATGATTTCTTGGATATAACACCAAAAGCACAGGTAACAACAGGAAAAAAAAGATAAACTAGACTACTTTAAAATTAAAAACTTCTGTGCAAAGGATGCAATCAACACAGTGAAAAGGAAACCTAAGGGATGGAAGAAAATATGTCAGTCATACATCTGATGAAGGGTTACTACTGAGACTATATAAAAATCTTCTACAACTCAACAACACATGAACAACCCAGTTAAAAAGTGGACATTTCTCTTACGAAGATACAAAAACTGCCAATATGCTCATGAAAGTCACTAATAACTAGGTAAATGCAAATCAAAACCACAATGAGATACTACCTTACATGAATGAGTACTATCAAAAACACAAAATAACAAGTGTTGGTAAGAATGTGAAGAAATTGGAGCGTTTGTGCACTGTTGGAGGAAATGTAAAATAGTGTGGCAGCTATGGAAATAGTACGGTAGCATCTCAAAAATTAAGACTTGAAAGCTGTGTCTCAAAGACCTATTTGTATGCCCATGTTCATAGCAGCATTATTCACAATAGCCAAAAGGTGGAACCAACCCATTGGATCGTCAGTGTCCATCAATGGACGAATGGATAAATGAAATGCGGTCTACACTACAACAGAATATTATTCAGCCTTAAAAAGGAAGAAAATTCTGACACATACTACAACATGGATAAACTTTAAGGATATTACACCAAGTGAAATAAGCTAGTAGCAAAAACATTAAAGATTGTATGCTTCTACTTATATGAGCTATATAGAGTCAAATTCATAGAGACAGAAAGTAGAATGACTGTTGCCAGGAGATAAGAGAGGGAAAATAGGGAGTAGCTATTTAATAGATATAAAGGATATTATGGACTGAATGTTTGTGTCCCTTCAAAATCTGTATGTTGAAGCCCCCCACTTCCTGTGTTACAGTATTTAGAGGTGGGGCCTTTGGGAAGCAATTTGGTTTAGACATCATCATGAGAGTGAGGCCGCTATGACAGAATTAGTGTCCTTACAAGACGTGGAAGAGAAACCAGGTATTGCTTGCACGTACACATGCTCACATGTGTGCATGCTCACTCTCTCTCTCTCTCTCTCTCTCCCCCAACCATGTGAGGACACAGCAAAACGGTAGCCAGCTGCAAACCAGGAGGTTAGGAGCTCACCAGGACCAGGAACAGAAGCTTCAAGCCCCTTGATCTTGCATTTCCCAGTCCCCAGAACTGTGAAAAACAAATGTCTGTTGTCTAAGCTATCCAGTCTATGGTACCTTGTGATAGCAACCTGAGTAGACTAAGAGTTTTAGCTTCTCCGAATGAAAAGAGCTGCAGAGACTGGCTGCACAACAATGTGAATATACTGAATACTACTGAGCTGTAACATAAATGATTAAGATGAGAAATGTTATGTTACAGTATTTTACCTTTTTTTTTTTTTTTTTTTTGAGACATTAGTCTGCTCTGCCACCCAGGCTGGAGTACAGTGATGCGACCATACTCACTGCAGCCTTGAACTCCTGGGCTGAAGCAATCCTCCCACCTCAGCCTCCTAAAGTGCTGAGATTATAGGATTGAGTCACCCTGTCCAGTCAAAACAATTTTTAAGAGTATCTTTTTAAACCTCTTTGTTCAACTTGGATTTCCAGGATACTATAATCCATACTGGTAAATCAAAGAGTTGTTTTTCTACTCCTATCCCCATGATCCACGTTGCGGTCAGAATAGCTTCTTAAAATCCTGCAACGACAGCCAGGCATGGTGCTGTGTCCCTGTAGTCCCAGCTAATTGAAAAGCCAAAGAGGGAGAACTACTTGAGTCCAGGAGTTCGAGGTTATAGTATACTATGATTGCACCTGTGAATAACCACTGCACTCCAGCCTGGGCAACTCAGCAAGACCCTGTCTCAAAAAAACAAATCTGCAATCCATCCATAATATTCTCTGCATGTGATCCAAGTTTCTGAAAACAGAAGCATCTGTGCTGCCTAATTCTCAAGTTCCATCTCTTATGTACCTCAGGGTCCAGTCATGTCATTCCACTCCTGATTACACTCCTCTCTAATGTGCCATATTCTCTCTCAGCTCTCAATTCAATACCATATAATTTCACTGAATACGCTCTCTGCATTGAGAAATAGAAGATATACAGATTAACTAGAAGATACATAGATTAACTAAGAAATGTTTCTGTTCTCAAGAACTTGAAAGGCTAGTGGTGAGACACAGATAAGAGATCATTTCAATTATCGTGACAAACTTTACCTTTGACAAATAATTACTTGTTGATAAATCTGTATATAAAAACTTCCATTTTACTTTTTAAATTCTTCCTCAATTTTAAGCATTTTCTAAGTAATGTACAATGCTTGGATCACATTTTAAGCTTTATATTAATATTTTTAATTTTTATTATTTAATTCTGTTTAATCAACTTTAATATTTTGTTGATATACAGAATTCCTGCATTAGAAACAGTAGATTTCTAGTATCTTTTTACATGGAAACAAATAATTTTAGAGGCATACATCTACCACAAACAAGGCATCTTTTAAAAATTTAAAGCTTAGAATTATTAAGTGTTTCCTTGGCAGTAAAGAGATAGCAATTTTATAGTAATGTGCCAAACACATGTACATTTCTTAATAGTTTGTTTACCGTTTTAAAGTAAGGTAATTTTGTCTTTTTTCTAGTTTCATAATTAAAGTTTCTCCTGCCATTTAGAGTAAACACAATTCCAGCCATGGGAGACAAGAATGACCAGTTCAAGTTCAAGGGTTCACTGCACATGAATATCCATAAATACCCCTTGACAGTCTTGGTAGTATAATGAACCTTGCAATTACTCAGCAGGCCATCACCACAATACATGAACATAATGCTTGCAAAGTCAAACAACAAAACATTATACAAATAATACCAACCAACTGTTACAGTTCACATAGGGCTTTTGGAAACTAATTAAATTCCAACAGTTTCTTTTAAACTTTTATACATTTGGAGGGAGTTTTGCTTTACTGAGCTATACTTACGGGAAATAATTAATAGAAAAAGGTGTTGGCATTATATACAATTGGGAGATGCCAATTAGCAAAACCCTCCTTCAAAATGACACCAGTTAATTCCAGCATGAGCCCTCAGAGTGAAATAGCCTCCCTCTTACACAATGCTAGTGCCTCATTGTCTTTAGGAATGTCTCCAATCATCCTATATATAACCTCCTGGGGTAAGTGCTTTTGGCCCTGCCTTTCTATTGCCTCTGCACTAAAGAGATGATATTCATTAAGTTAAATCATTTGAGTAAGAGTGTGCTTTCCTTTACTTTGGTGACTCTTCTACAGTGGAAAGCTTACCTCTACAAGGCGATCTTTGACATAGTTAGAATGATCAAGTAGACAGTAATACACAGATTAAAGGTCGTTATTAGCACTGCCAATAAAAAGTATGGAACACGTTGAAAAATACATGTGTATATGCACATAAAAGCAGGCATTTCATCTACTCATTTAATTATCTGAGTGTTCTGGGGAATAAAGTACAACACTAAAAGTAAAAACAGTTCTATTCTATTTAAGATACTTTAACTCACATTTTCCCAGTCAAACTGAAGACTGCCTATGTGCAAAGCACATTGAAATATAGGTAACAAGTAAGTTTATGATTTTTAAGTTGGTAAATAGCTATCCTACACCATTTTCATCACAAAAGGTTTATTGTTACTCTGGACATCTTCAGAATAGGCTTGACATGATGGCTCAGCATTTATCATCCAGTTCAAAAAGACAAATAATAATGCAAGCTGAGTTCCTCCCTCAGAATCACACGTAAACAGGATATGGTGGTAAGAAGCGCAGACATTTTGGTTTTCTCCTGCATCTTTAATCAGATGACTTCAGATAACTGATTTAGCATTTTAGACGCCAACAAATTATGAAATAATCAGTACTTTCACTTCTAACTTTATTTTTAAATAAAATACAAAAGAAAAAATTAAGTTAATTGGGAAACAAGTTCTTTCAGATTTGGAAATAAGCATTTCATTTCATCATGTTTTACAAACAAAGCTAGCTGATTTTCTGACCCTTAAAAAGTACTATCTCTTTTTAAGTGGCCTTAGAGAAAGAAGCAAGAGTCTGTACTATTGATAACTTGAAACATTTAGTTAAGAAAAATCTTGGCTGAGCATAGTGGCTCACACCTTTAATCCCAGCACCTTGGGAGGCTGAGGCAGGAGGATCGCTTGAGCCCAGGAGTTTGGGACCACCCTGGGCAACACAGCAAGACCCCATCTCTACAAAAGTTTTTTTAAAAAATTAGCCACTGGTGGTGGCATGCCTTTAGTCTCAGCTACTTGGGAGGCTGAGGGAAGAGAATCTCTTGAACCCAGAATTTTGAGGCTGCAGTGAGCTAGATCATGTCACTGCACTCTACTCTGGATAACAGAGTGAGACACCACCTCCAATAAATAAGAATGGAAGGGAGAAAGGGAGGCAGGGAGGGAGAAGTGATGGGACAGGAGGGGAAGGGAGGGGAGAGGGGTAGGGAAGGGGAGCAGAGGGGAGGGGAAAAATCTTCCTTTCATTTCTTTAAAAGTACAGACTTAAAAAAAAAGAAAAACAACTACAGCACCCTTACCCATATTTTAGAAAAGTAAGATTAGGGCTAATCCTCATAATTACCATTTTAATCTAAAACAATTTAAACATTAAGGGAAAATTTCTAATGACCTCTAAAATTATATGAATATTAAAGCAATATTTTTCAGGAAAAGGAAAAGTACTAGTAATTATACAGAGAATGTATAATATAAAATAATTGGAATGACAAATGGTGGGAAACCAAGCTTAATATGGACAGTCAATATGGACAGAAAGTTATTTTGCAGGAGGTATAGTTTTACAATTGTGTTATAAAGGCCATACCTTTCTGTAATTTTAGGATTAACCCTAATGCTATAATTTGAGGTTAAATTTCTAAGATTTCAGAATCAAGTAATTCACATACATGATTAAAATGTTATAAATTAAAAGACTCAGATAATATGCCTCCACATAATAGTTTATGTTCTTCGTTCTATAAAACGAGCAAAAGAATACTATACACACTGATTAGACAAGAGGCCCTGATGTACCTTCAGGTGTACTTGTGACACATCAACATGCAATTGTAAATCTATGCCAGTGCTAATAAAAATTAAACAGATGTTTCATTGACAATTACATGTGCTGTCTTAAAACAATGCTATTAAGATGGTATCAAGTCTTTCAAATTCATAACACAAATTTGAATAATGTTATTTATCTTGATAAACTATCCTATAGTAAACAGATATTAAAAAACTATTCCAGTGAACTAAGACTTTGATCAAAGTTCTATAACATATATAGAAAAAATTCAAAATTCATCTTTCTAATAAAGATGTTTCTGAAAATCACTTTCAAATTTAAAGATCAACTCCAAAATTTGTCCCACTCACCTTCTAACAAAATGTTCAAAGCTACTGAAGCGGCAACTTCTGAGAACATAACCAGATCAAGAAGGCTATGAAACAATTCATGTGCAAAATGCCAAGTCAATCATCATACTTTACGCTTCCACAAGTGTTGTACCTAGTAGCACTATATTCAAAATATATCCCAAATTGAACTCCTTCTCTACTTCCACTACAAAAACCCTAGCCCAAGTCACCATCATCTGTCTTGGAGAAACTACTGTTAACAGCCTCTTGTTAGTCTATTAACGCCACTGCATCCTGCCATGGACACAGTTCTCCACTAAGCAACTAAAGAGATGACCTGACGACAAAGTTGAAATCACACACGACTTCCCTGCCTAACATCTCCCAATTTCGAACAAAACCACACTCACTACCGTGAACTACATGGTTTGGCCTTGATCTAATTCTTTGACCTCATTTCTTATCACTTTCCCCTTTGCAAAACACTCCATGAATGCTGGTTTTCTTTCTATTACTCTTCCCCACACACCCAAAACTAATTTCCTGCCACGGTCCCTGTACTTACTTCTTCCTCTTTCTCATTTTTTTTTTTTTTGGAAACAGAGTCTCGCTCTATTGCCAGGCTGGAATCTCAGCTCACTGCAACCTCCACCTCCAGAGTTGAAGTGATTGTCCTGCCTCCGCCTCCCGAGTAGCTGGGACTACAGGCGTGTGCCACCACGCCCAGCTAGCTTTTGTATTTTTAGTAGAGATGGGGTTTCACTTTGTTGGCCAGGCTGGTCTCCATCTCTTGACCTCGTGATCCGCCCGCCTTGGTCTCCCAAAGTGCTGGGACTACAGGTGTGAGCCTACGCACCCAGCCTCTTATTTTCATTTTTTGTGCTTCAGTTCCATGAGCATCCTAAGTAAAAGTAACTACCAACTTTTTACCTCATTTTATTTTCTTCAGAGCATTAATCTTGATCTGGCTTAATCTTTGTTTTTGTATTTATTGTCTGTCTTTTAGATATCAACAGTTTGGGGATGGGTACTTTGTCATGTTCACAACAATGTCGCAAGCATCTATAACTGTGACTGGCACAACTGATATTTAGGAAGCTGGTGAAGTAAACCGAATTATCCATGTTCATGTTGTATTTATGATATGATAATAAGCCCTTGTCAGGTAACTCTCACAGCAACAGATGCCATGGGTTACAGATGAAGATACCAGGACCTGACTTCCCTGTCCCAATATAATAAGGCTTATTACACTTTTCTTAACAACTGACCTAGGTAGGAGGACATAGGAGAATTTTAGAAAGTGGGGAAAATCCTAAAAAGCTGAGACTCTAAACTGGCAGATAAAATTTTAACCTGAAACACATGAAATAACTTCAATTGTCAAGATCAATAATTTCTCATCATCAAAGAGAGAAAGAGAACTTTCTAAAATAAAGACAAGTTAAAGTTACTTCTTTAATCACAAAGAACGTGCAGTGAGCAAATGGAGATTCCAATATATTAGCTCATAGAATCATCATTATTCAAGTAGCTAAGAGTTTTGGCCTCATGGACTAATTTACACATTTAGCAATTTCGAATTCAGCAGTGCTATTAATAAGCAGGGTCATCTTGCGGCATTTTAAAATATATTTTTGGAGCGGCCTAATGGGAAGTGCCTTGAACTAAGGATCACAGGATCCCAGTTCTGAGTAGGTCACCTAATCCCTCTAAGCATCCGTTCTTGCTATAAAACAGAAATCCCCTTATGCCTCCCAATATTGTCACATTGAACAAATGACATATTATGTGAAAGCCTGTAAACTATAAGATATGGTACAAAATCAATGTCCTCATATTAGTCAATGTATAAACTTGCATATATTAACATACACTTGGCATGAGAGGTCTGTTGTTTCATTTGTGGGTTTATATTTCAAAGCTGGTGAACCCAAAAATCTGTTACACAAATGCATATAAACACATTTTAAAGGAAGTGAGGCTGAATGTGGTGGCTCATGCCTGTAATCTCAGCACTTTAGAAGGCTAAGTCAGGAGGATCGCTTGAGCCCAGGAGTTCAAGACCAGCCTGGGTAACATGGCAAGACTTCATTTCTACAATTTTTTTTTTTAATTAGCCAGGCGTGGTGGCACATGCTTGTGTTCCCAGTTATTTGGGATGCTGAGGCAGAAGACTTTCTTGGGTCTGGAGTTTCAGGCCGCAGTGACCCATGAACGAGCTACTGGACTCCAGGCTGGATGACAGAGCAAGACTCTGTCTCATAAACGTAAATAAATAAAAATAAAAGAAACGAGTCTTAAAGATTTGCCATCATTGCTGCTAGATCTGAAATAACTTCAAAGGTCTTACATAAGAGTTGGAAAGAACATATACTTTTAAAACATTTCACCATACTGGAAGTTTTCTTGGCAGGCATGTGTTTTACAGGAGAAGGCAACGGTCTCTGAGGAAAGAGGAGAAAGATATGGAGAAAAGCTTTGGGTGGATGTGTGTTTAAACTGGAAACATGTTGGGTTACATTCATTTTGAGCCTTATAGGCTTTACATGGGAAATGGGAATTATTCTCCCATTAAGGAAAATAAAGTTAGTGGCAATTTCACCGTAAAAAAGATGTACTGTGTTTCTGGAAATAAAGAAAGTATCTGAAGTTTTCCCTCAGTTATAACTTTAGAGTATGGCTCTGCTAACAGTGTAGGTTTCATTTACATCTAACCTGAGCACCAAGGCGTTACTGGTGATCCACAACACAGTCTTTCTTACAATAGAACAGGTTGGTCTCTTTTCCTCTGACAGAAGAAAAATATATTTTATATTAAATCTTCCTCATTCATTTAAATTAGCAGTAGTAGTTACATGGCATATAATATTTTAATATCATTTTAATAATGTCTCATTTAAAAACTCAATTCCCATAGTCTTTTTATAAGCTCGAATGTCAGAAATTGCATTGATGCCACAGAAATGAACTCTATGGGTACACACACCTCTAAACAGAATAAAAATAAAAATATTTTCCTGCCATGGAACATAACATTAAAGCTCAGAAACAAGTATAGCACGTGAATTTTTAAAAGAATATATAAATATAAATAGCAAAGGTCACACCTAGAACATCAATACAATTTCCTTCCATTTCATATTTTGTTTCAAATATCAAATATCTGCCAAAATTCACAGGAAAAAAGCTGACCACGCCAAATCATAAATGATTTCTATTATCATTCAAAAGGAAGCGCACACTGATAGAATTTGAGAAATGCTGATTGTTTAGAGTAGTTACTTATTCAATGTGGTCAGAAAACACATCTGATTTGGAACACTTACCTAGCAACAGTGCACAAAAAGATATTTTCTAACACCCACTACTAAAACTTGTTTCTAAATGGGGAGTTTTCATATTTTTTTTCCAATAAAACAAAGTGGCCCTTTAAAAACCATATGGCGGTGTAAAAAGTTTCATTCAGCATCTATTTTTAGACACAGGTTTCCTTATAAAATGTGCCACAGTCACGGAGCTGAAGGAGCCTTCTTGTTTCTGCGGACAAAGCTTCTCGCCATCTAACAAGTCTTCTGTAGCTCTGCTGGTCACTGCGCCTGTCCTATTTCTCCCCTCCCAAAAAAGAAAATGTAAACAAAATGGAACTGGTTTTTAAACAAGTTATTTTTCATCTATTCAGCAAGCCATTTTGAGGTACCACATGTGTAAGAGAAACCTTTCCCAATGCTCACATAAGTTCCTATTAATTTTCAGCTAAGCTCTTTTGGTAGAACATGCGTTGCCAATACATGAGAATAGACCAGTTCAAAAGAACAAATGTACGTCTGTAACTATTTCTGCCAATCTCCTAGCAGCATTAATAGTGTTCATTTTAAATTTCTGAAGTACAGCAGTGGGTTCAGAAACATTTTTTATGCTCCATATCTCACATACGACTAATATACGCATATTTTATATGTATAAAATATTACACAACTTAAAATTTGGCATAGCATTTCTGCCCTATTACATAAAGAAGCCAGTAAGAACTGACTTAGTGAATTTTGGTAGACCAATGAAAAATACCAAAATGCCAAAAAAAAGGCATATCCTAATCAGCATTTATTTAGCTGTATTAACATCATGAAAGAAAAATAATAGGCAGCTAAAGTGCTTAATTTGATATAAAGCTATTGATTTCACAATAAATTAACACCAGGTTTAAATTTTATTAAATCAGATGAACCAAAGCCTGAATTTATCTGCTAGGTTAAAAATTTTCTTTAAAATCTCTAACTTATAGCTACTCCATACCATGCAAATGATGCAAGAATTCATAAACACAAAAGTATTCAATAAGACAATCACTGCATTTGCACTGCATTCTTTCTAGGCCAAGTAAGTACTGCACTTTCTTCCATGTTGAAAACAAATACGGTAGGAACTGAAAGAAAAAGCTACAAAGAATTTGTAACCGCTATTTTCCATTATATTTTAGACCTCGGGAAAAAATTAAAAATTAGGAATATGCTATTTGTTACTTGACCCCATACAACTCAACACTTGCATGCCCATATAGGACTATTTCTTTCAGCGTATTTTCTTCATAAAATCTCAAGCATCTTCGCAATCCAGTGATCATAAATAAGATAGTCAGCCGGACACGGCGGCTTACGCCTGTAATCCCAGCACTTTGGGAGGCAAGGCAGGAGGATCACTTGAGGCCAGGAGTTTGAAATCAGCCTGGGCAACAAAGCAAGACCTCATGTCTACAAAAATAGAATTAAAAATATTAGCTGGTTATGGTGGTGTGTGCCTGTAATCCTAGCTACTCAGGAGGCTGAGGCAGGAGGATTGCTTGAGCCCAGGCTGCAGTTCAAGGGTGGAGTTGGAGACTGCAGTGAGTTACGATGACGCCACTGTACTCTAGCCTAGGCAAGAGGCAACACCCTGTCTCAAAACTAATAACAAAATAAAAATAAATTAGATTGTGTTTCACCAGCAGACGGCACCATTTAGGTAGGGGCAAGTTTCTCAATCCCAGCAATATTAACATTTTGGGCTAGATAATTTTTTTTTTTTTTTTTTGAGATGGATTCTTGTTCTGTCACTAGGCTGGAGTGCAGTGGTACAATCTCGGCTCACCGCAACCTCTGCCTCCGGGGTTCAAGCAATTCTCCTGCCTCAGCCTCCTGAGCACTTGGGACTACAGGCACGCACCAGCATACCCAGCTAATTTTTTGTATTTTTAATAGAGACCGTGTTTCACCATGTTGGCCAGGATGGTCTCAATCTCTTGACCTCGTGATCTGCCCGCCTCGGCCTCCCAAAGTGCTGGGCACATGAGCCACTGCACCCAGTCGATAATTCTTTTTTGTAGGAGACTGTCCTTGTAGTATAAGATGTTTAGCAGCATCCTTGACTTCTACTCATTAGATCCCAGTAGCATCCCTACCCAGTAGTAAAAATAAAAAATGTCTCCAGACATTGCCAAATGTCCGAGAACTGCAGATTTAAGGCAATGAGTTTTCATTTTAATTGCAAATTTAAATTAAGATAAATCAAGATTCTCTGGCTAGGTACAAATACAATCAAACTTTATTATTATATAATAAACTATAAGGTGCATAACACCCAAGCTTGTATAAATTTACACTATTCTCTTCAATAATACTTTTAAATTTTATCAAGGTACCAATATTGGAAGTAACTATTTCTGATTTTCCAAAAATATCCCCCAATTAAAACGTTTCCTTTCACCACTTGAGGAAGATTTATTTTGATTTTGGTCTAGCTTAAACAGTTAGGAGTAAGTACAGGAAGTTTTATCTGAAAAATGAACGTGGACCAAGTCTTCTAAATTGGCCCTAGTGCTATTTCCTATCATAGCTCCTGTTTGTTTACATTGGAGTCCTTATAAATTGGGTGTTATTTCCTTTCCACTAAGTTTCAAGGTATTAACAGCCAAGGAGGTGTTTTTGGACTTCTTCCTCCCTCCCTTTCTCCTACTTTCCACAAATAAATAATGCATTGCATGGATCACAATTTTAAGACCAGTCCCCAAACTTCAAAACTACTAATACGGTGAATTGATTTTACCTAAACCCACCTTATATTTGAAAACATAACAGTTTCTCTAAAATGGAAATGAACAAAATATGTATTCTCTAGTAGGTAACTTTACTTTCCAACAATATCATTTATCTAGTCATTTCACAGCTAAACCCTGCAAATTCCTAAGTAAAGCAGTTCCATTTATTTTGACTTCCTGCCTAGCCTCTTCTTTCCAGAGAAAACATTATTCTAATATTTTCATCCATTAAGTACTCTTAAAATTAAATGTCCCTATTTAAACAAAATTTGTTACCCTCACTCCAAAAATGGGGATGCAAGGCACAATTAAAGGAAACAAATGTTTTTCAGTTCTCTTGATAAAGTTATACTTGTCTAGTTTTAAAGAAGCATAGGTTATTTCCATTAGTGACTTTCATTTGTGTGAATTGCTACAAATACAATGGTAAAACAAGTGGCTTTGTATGCAATACGAAGCAGTATCCGACAGTTGAAAAACTTTCCTTGACCAGTGAACTTCCAGTGAAAAAAAACTGTTGAAAGTTCACGCACCCCAATTGCACATTCATTATAATTAAACAAAAAGATTACACAGACATTGCTGACAAGGATTATCAAAATAGATTGGCGCCACCTGCCCCTTGCTATCCCATTAATTAGTATGAAGTCCGAGGTGCCAATTAGCAAGAAGAAGCAGAAAAGGATCAGTAAACACAGCTCAAGCTGAACTTGAAGATTAACTCTTCCAGTTCAGGTTCCATTTCTTAACCATACTAGGTTGATTTGTTTATGCAACCCAAAATTGAATCCTAAGCTGGTTTCTTTGTCAGTTTTGAAAAACAGTAGTTATTTATCATTAGGAAGACATTTCAGTTGTGTGAAATAATAATTCCAAAAATAACTGCACAAAAAGTTCATATAATTCCACAAACAAGTGGACATTCAGTATTTCCCAGGGATGCAAAACACTTAATAATCCAGGTAATCTAGTGACTAAAATGCTTTCACATTATAAATTACAGATCTGTGGTAGTTAATATTAAATCAGGGAAACAACTAGAGTACTGTGTGGTTAATGGTAACTAACATCCCCCTAGCTACTAAATAGCACTTTATGGGCTAGAGCAATATTAACTTTTTAAAAAGCAAGTAGAGTAAATGCTTTCATTATTTGTTTTCTGGAAATAATATTAATCAGTTTTCAATTTATTAATTCTTAAAAAAACCTTCCAAAAACAATATACGTATTTCCATACAAATCCCAACTCAATCCAAGACTTCTCTGTTCATAGCAATATTACTCTGGATACCTAGAATTACTTCCTTTAAGAAAAGTACTATAAAATGCAAATTATCAGCAAATTAAAATGTGAATTTGTTAACATTGTTACATCTACATAAAATGATTAGTATGCATTCTTTAATAATTATTTTATATTTTATCACTAAATATTTCAGTTGAACCTATACATTAACATTTGCTTTACTTAATGTGAACTGATTTTATTGAAAAGATAGTATTATCGCTTCTCAGTCTTTTGGCTAAGATCAAGTGTGAAAACATATTATTTTCCTCAAACTTTAGGGAGGAATTTTGCTCACAGAAGCCTTCCTTTGTTTACCCATTTCACAACAGTATTTTCTTTTTGATGTTGACATAAAAGCATCTTATCTCTCTAGAGTCCCCACAACAATAGAGCAGGTGTTCTCTAACAACACTATCTACAAATCCTGAAGAATAAAATGTAGACTCTTTGCATTAGAAAAAGATATATACCAAGGCCGTTTCAAGACCCAATTTTCCCAATGGTATTACAGTATATACATCGAAAAATGGGAATAACATCTCACAGAGTTGCTGAGAGAATGAAACCAGATAACAGGTTTAAAGGAAAGTTTTTAGGGCAACACTGAAATACTGATGCTAAATGCCAAGATTCATCTGTCTAGGAAACACCTCAAACATTACCTGTGACTGATAACACTCTTAACATCTAACTTTGTGGCACACTGGGGTGAAGCCCAAGAACTGAATGTTTAAGAAACACACATGGTGATTCTAACACAAGCCCCATATGGCCCACACTAATATTGCCTCTAGATATGAACATGTGGAGGCCACATATATGCAAAGAAGTCCCTCATGGTGCAGTAAGAAGACAGACAGAAAGAACAGGGTGGTGGCCATGGAACCAAAGTCAGATAACCTCTCCCAAGGCAGCAGTTCAGCACAGAATTCACACAAACATAAGATTTCTACACTGGAACCTGGCCTTCCAATTTCAGTTCATTTGAGAAATTGAAAAGAACAATATTGACAGGAAGGGGAGCTGCTTGCATGGCTTGCTGAAGAGTGAAAAGAAATCTTGCAAATTCCTCACTTGGGCATCTTCTGAGAAATCTGAAGAGTGGGGTTAAGGAAAGAGTACACAGTGGATAAACAGCTGAGCCTTGGTGGGGAGGAAAGACCTCCACTCACACAAGGAAAAACAAAGTGAATGTTTTCCCTATGGAAAAAGAAACTAAAGGAGCAAATAAAAGAAGTATAAATCTGTTCTCCCTACTCTTGGTCTGACCAATGCTGCTGCGTCTCCCTATAATAAATCATAGTCCGTAGTGAAAAATGACAATCACATTGAAGTTGCACTATCCACAATTACTTGGTATAAACTGTTGCTTTATATAGTTACATATATTGTGGGCAAGATGGTATACTTGTTAGGGAAAGGGGATAAATACATTTTTATTTAATAGCGTGTTAACTAAATTTATAACTTTTAAAATATTTTGACATATGGTCTGTAGTTCTCCATTTGTACTCTTGCCCCGGACCCTGCAAAAGTCAGAAGTAGATGTGGAAAACACTTCACAAATACTTTGTTAAAGCCTTCCATCTTTCTTCTTCTCTTGCCTTTCTTTTCTCTTATCTCTACAATCTATAAAAAATTGCATACATTCAAAATGCTCCAAAGATATCCACCTATTTCATCCTTTTAACAGACCAGAAAAAATGATGCCCTGGCTCAAATATTAGCCAATCTCTCTCATAGTAACAAATGGCAAAAACCTGAAAGCAAATAAAAAGCTACATCTCTATATCTGTAAAGTTATAGAAAACAGGAAGGAGAAAACTAGAATGTCAACATACTTATCATAATTAGGGAAACAAAAAGAAGTATAACATATGGATGGGCTTTAGAAGAGCTTCAGAATAAGCAGAAGACAAAATCTGCACTTTTTTTTAACTCCGAACACCTAACACAGTACCTGGAGGGTAGAAGGTACACAATAATTGTTAAATGTATCAATAAGTGAAAAAACTGAAGTGGTAATAATTGTACTGAGAAAATGCTAAGAGGTTATACAAGATCACGCTAGACCTAAGCATGAAGGCCCCTGCTCTAACTCAGGGACTACAGCTATGTCACCAAATATTTTGGTCTCAGAACCTTTTTACCTTCTTAAAACTTATTAAGGACCCCAAAGAGCCTTTGTTTCTATTTTTGTTTATGTTGAGTTTAAGTTTATTTTTCTTATGTTCATGTTTTATCTTTGTTTCATTCACCATATTCAAAATTAAAACTAAGATATTTGTAAAATATTTATTAATGTATTCAAAGTAACAGTAATACATCCATTATATGTTGTCATAATTTTGTTATGAAAAATAACCAAATTCCCCAAATAAAAATAATTTGGTGAGAAGTATCTGGCATAACATAAGATAGAGTCTCAACTCTGCTTCTGTATTCAATATGTTGTGATAAGATATTTTGGCTGAAATATATGAAGACAATCCACAGATACAAAGCTGGAAAAAGGAGCAATATTTTATCATTTTTCTTTTTATTATTATTTTTTGAGACAGGGTTTCACCCTGTTGCCCAGGCTGGAGTGCAGTGGTGCACTCATAGCTCACTGCAGCCTTGAACTCCTGGGCTCAAGTGATTCTCCTGACTCAGCCTGGTGAGTAGCTGGGACTACAGATACACACCACCATATCTGGCTTTATTTATTTTATTTTATTTTTTTCTAGTAGAAACAAGGTCTTTGCTATTTTGCCCAGGCTGGTCTCAAACTCCTGGGCTCAAGCAATTCTCGTACCTCAGCCTCCCAATGTGCTGGGATTACAGAGCATGAGCCAATGCCTCAGACCAGCAATTTTGTTTTGTTTTGTTTGAGACGGAGTTTTACTCTGTCGCCCAGGCTGGAGTGCACTGGCATAGTCTCGGCTCACTGCAACCTCCATCTCCTGGGTTCAAGCAATTCTCCTGCCTCAGCCTCCCAAGTAGCTGGGACTACAGGCCTAAGCTACCACACCCAGCTAATTTTTGTATTTTTAGTAGTGACAGGGTTTCATTATGTTGGTCAGGCTGGTCTCAAACTCCTGACCTCAGGTGATCCACCCGCCTCAGCCTCCCAAAGTGCTGGGATTACAGGCGTGAGCCACCACGCCTGGCCACCAGCAATATTTTAACATCCTTTTTTAGAAAGTATGAATATTCTTCCTTAATACTACTCCCAAATTCAAGAAGTGCTAGTTTCTCAAAAGTGTAGTTGTAACGTAGATTTGAACCATATGAATAAAATATTTGTACGATGACATTACAATCTATTCTATTATCTTCCATTTTGAATGAATCTCTCATCTATGCATAATTTTGTAACATCCTGTGTTCATCACTGATCATTTGAAAAATATCAGCCCACCGAGTTACACAGACCTTTCAGACCTTTCAAATGGTAACACATTTCCTTGTGCAATAACAACAACAACAAAGTACACCCATAATATCTGAACCAATGTCATCAAAAAGGATTTTAAATATTTGGACACTCTCAAGGTCACTGTGGCAGTTACAAAGCTTTTCAAAATTGCAGTTTTTACTTGAAAGCTCAAATTTTATCACCATCACAAACACTATCAATTATCTGCCTTGAAGTAACAGGTTCACTTCACTCATTTTGAAAAAAATGTCTACTCAATATCTAAGTCTGAATTGTTAGTTTGTCTGTCATATGTTCAATTTAAAATGATGTTCCAGCCAGGCACAGTGGCTCATGCCTGTAATCCCAGCACTTTGGGAAGCCGAGGCGGATGGGGTCATGAGGTCAAGAGATCAATACCACACTGGCCAACTGTCTCTACTAAAACTACAAAAATTAGCTGGGCACGGTGGCATGTGCCTGTAGTCCCAGCTACTCAGGAGGCTGAGGCAGAAGAATCTCTTGAACCCGCGAGGCAGATGTTGCGGTGAGCTGAGACCATGCCACTGTACTCCAGTCTGGTGACAGAGTGAGACTCTGTCTCAAAAAAAAAAAAAAAAAAGATGTTGATGTTCCAGGCCAGGCATGGTGATTCATGGCTGTAACCCAGCACTTTGGAAGGCAGAGGTGGAAGGATCACCTGAGGTCAGGGGCTGGAGACCAGCCTGCACAACACAGTGAGACCCTATCTCTACAAAAAATTTAAAAATGAGTCTGGTGTGGTGGTGCACACCTGTAGTCACAGCTATTTGGGAGGCTGAGGCAAGAAGATCCCTTGAGACCAGGAACTGGAGCTGTAGTGAGCTATGATGGTGCCGCCACTCTCCAGACTGGGCAACAACAATCAAAAACAGAAGTTCTATTAAATAAAGGAACTAGTTCCACAACAACTCCTTGAGTAAAACCATCGTCCTTCAGTATGCAGCAGGACCAAGGATATTTCTAGAACATTAAAAAGGCATGAGATTTCACATGATTGGAAATTTTTACTACTTTCTCAAGAACATTTTTCAATGTTCATTTTTCTTTTCTTTCTTCAAGTGTGCAGCAGTGAAGATCACAATGGCATACAGCACACTCTGTATGTTGATGGGTGCCGAGGTGGCAGCAATTTTACCTACCTCTGCTTCTAAACCACAGGAGCAAATGTCAGCATACAGCAAAAGGCAAATAACATGTTAGTGTTCTTGTGAAAATGGTTTTGAATTCACAAAGGCCCTAAAGGTTCTTAGAGACACCCCCTCCCAAGGGTCCATGGACCATACCTACAAGTCACTGCTCTGGCTGCCTCTTCCCATGCATCATAGAACCCTATGGGACGGAGGGACAGCCACAGCCCTGCTCCACCCAGTAGCCCTGCTAGATGACACTCTGTGAAGTACAGAACCATTTCGTTCTTAGCTGAATGTTTTTAGGTAGTATTTAGTGGAAAAGTCACTGGGAAATAATGACAACTCAAAAAGGTCTGAATCTTGAAATCAGGACCTTGGTAGTAAATTAACTCTGGCAGTAAAAATCTATGAATCTAAGCACTTAATTTCTAAGGATCCACTTTATGTATAAAAGATGGTATTAAAGGCAGATTAAGTTCCCTTTCAGAATTCTGATATTATAATGATAAAATCAGATGACAGGTCCCTGCATCATCTTACCCTATGTAAAACAGAGAATGCAATCATTCCAAAGCCTTATTTCACAGCTAGGTTAGTGGCCTTTCACTCTGTATAAGCTAAAATATAAACCAAAGAAAAATTCTGTACAATTAATTAATTTAATATTAGTTGGAGTTTGACATAACAAAATTGAAATCGATTCATCAAATTAAATAGGTCAGGCCTTTTTCATTGTTTCTTAAATAATGGTAGTTAAACCCTAGAAAGATTGCTTTTATTAACTATTCTTAATATCTTTGAATCTACAATTCTTGTGTGGATTCTATTAATTAAAAGACAGTCCAACTTCCGAATTTGAATGCTGATATAATATTTGCTGAATCAACAAATATTTATATTAACTGCAGAATTTAGAATTAGAAAAGATTTTACAGTTGATTTAGTTAACAAGATAGCAAATATGTTTAGTGCTTACTAGTTGTCTCAACTATTATAGAATCGTTTATTCATTCTTTTAACAATTATTTAGGACTTACAACCTGTCAGACAACCACTCTAAACACCAGATAAACAGTAATAAACAAAATAGAGTCCCTGGCTAAATGTAAAACTATATTTTCCCTAACAACACAGACCTAGCCCCGAATCCTTAAAACACTATCAAGAAACCACTGCTAAGCAAATGTGCCGCTTGGATCTAGTTTTAGGGTACTAAACATCTTTATTTTAAGATGATAGTGTCTCATGTGATGTTAGATGCTATGGGAAAACCTGAAGAAGTAAAAGACAGTTGTTTCCACAAAACGACTACTTAGGTAAAGTGATACACATATACAAAAATTAGGTACATATATACATATATACATCTAATTAGGTAAAGTGATACATATATACAAAAAGCAAATTATAATAGGTAGTATAATAAAATATCAACTTAATAACATAACAAGTGAAACAGACATCTAGACTTCAACGTGGGTTGATAACTTCTAACAATTATGTCTTTTCTAATTCATCACTTCTTTACCCTTGCTCTTTTCTTCTATTCCATGTATCAGTAGTGCTATTCTGAAAGTTTACGTTTTCTAATTTTTTAAATCATCTTTAAGGACACTGTTTGCTTCCATGTATATAGAAAACAATGAGTGTATAAATCCTGAGAAACTGGGCATTCTTAGGACCTGTTTTCTCATGCCTTTTCCAGAGCACAAATAGCTAGCCTGGGGAGGCATCTCTGCATGGGGTGAGCTGTCTCATATGTAAAGCCTATTCATGTGGGTCCTTTAGTACTGACCTGTACCTGTAAGTCAGCCAAGGAAGCAAATGTCCATGATTTCTCAATGGAAAATCAGATAAAAATAGTCTTATCTAAAATAACATCGGTTGAAGAAAATACATCAGGAACTAGCCTTGCAGGACTCAAACTAAAAAATTAACCATAAAAATAAAATTCTAGAACTTTCACATAATCAAATTAGACAGATATATAGTCATTGTTTGTGGGACAAATAACTTTTGAAAGTCGTATTTACTAAATCTGTTTCTCTACTTTGTAAAGCCTCCTAACTCTAAAGGGCACACAATGTTTTCTTCATTTGAAAAACTAATTATTTAATGAGAAAGTTATATAATTTTTAACATAAGACAAAACATTTAAAAAACATAAATCATCCCTTTAAAAATTTTGCTTTCAACATTTTCAAAAGTATTAAAAAGTTTAGTCTCTCAGGAACTCTCTTAAAAATGCTTTCCTCCTAATTTTGAATAGGCACCTATTTGTTTCAATGGGAGGGAGAATTACTCATCTAAGCTGTGTTAATTATGAAGAAACTCTTCTCCAAAATTTTGTTTCTTCTTCTCAGTACTATTATATTTTATCATCTTTGTGTAAACACTTCTAATTCTGCTTGTGTTATAAAACTCTATTTAAGATACAGTAAATGAAGCACAGATGTTTAAAACACAGGGTCCACAATGAAGTTGTAAATGCTGCTAGCACAGTAAATGCTGTTATTAATTTCAGTTTGTTTATGCAATACATATATTTACACAGCTGGAAAAGCATCAAAAATAACTGTCTCTATGCCAATATTAATTCAAAATCAGTATTAATAAGAAGCAGTATAGGTACATTTGTATCAAAGCACACAAAGGTTAAGTACTTATGCTTAAGATTAGAAATGAATCATTCAAATACATCAAGAATCAATTTCTCTTTAATTAATTACATTGTAGCATATTGAAATAATGATTCACAAACTGCCTCACTTTCTGGTTCTGACTAAAAAACATAAGGTTCTAAACATGTTTGTACACCTAGACAGAAACCTTCTTAGTTGATCCCTCAGTTCCTTAATTGTCTAAGATATTCAGGGAAACAGGTATTGAAACCTTTTCATGAAACTCTGCATTTTAACTTAATGTGTTAAGAAAAAAATATGAAGGCTGAGGCGGGCGGATCATGAAGTCAGGAGATAGAGACTATCCTGGCTAACATGATGAAACCCTATCTCTACTAAAAATACAAAAAATTAGCCGGGCGTGGTGGTGGGCGCCTGTAGTCCCAGCTACTTGGGAGGCTGAGGCAGAAGAATGGTGTGAACCTGGGAGGCGGAGCTTGCAGTGAGCCGAGATCGTGCCACTGCACTCCAGCCTGGGTGACAGAGCAAGACTCTGTCTAAGAAAAAAAAAAAAAGAAAAGAAAAGAAAAAAATGAGCAAAAATTATTTTCAAATAGCTAATGAATTTCAAAGGGGACATCTCAAAATAAGGAATCTGCACATTGTATTTATGATTAAAGAGCAATGTCCATTTTTCCTACTTATCTATAAACTAGTTCCATCAATATCTTAAGTAGAACAAATGAGGCAAGGCAGGCTAGTTATCATCCAATATCCATTTTTTCTTTTTCTTTCTTTCTTCTTTTTTTTTTTTTCTTTGACACAGAGTCTTGCTCTGTTGCCCAGGCTGGAGTGCAGTGGTGGGATCTTAGCTCACTGCAACTTCAGCCTCCCAGGTTCAAGAGATTCTCCTTCCCCAGTCTCCCAAGTAGTTGGGATTACAGGTGTGTGCCACCACGCCCAGCTAATTTTTGTATTTTTAGTAGAGATGGGTTTTCACCATGTTGGCCCAGCTTGTCTTGAACTCCCAACCTCAGGCGATCCACCTACCTCAGCCTCTCAAAGTGCTGGGATTACAGGCATGAGCCACTGCACCCAACCCCATCTTTTCTTTTTCCTTGGCAACAGATTCCTGGTTTTTCAGAGTAGTAACATAGCCAGCTAAAAGATCATGAGGTAGCCATTTGATTAAAAGCTGGCTAATAAAATGTAACCAGAGGTGGGACATTTTGAATTGCTGCTTAAGGAAGGTACTTGCCTAGGAGGTATATGCACATGTCTGTCATTCACATCCACCTCTTTCCTGCTGCCTAGAAATTAGACATGACAGTTAGAGCGATAGCAGCCACAATGAACCATACGTGTCACTGAAGATGGAAGCCACATGCTAGGCTGGCGGAGCAGAAAAAGAGAGAGAGACTAGTCCCCGAGCTCTGCGGAACAGTCTCATAATCCCTGATTGCCTACCTCTGGCTACTACCCTTAGCAAACTAACGCAGGGACAGAAAACCAAATACTGTGTATTCTCACTTATAAGTGAGAGCTAAATGATAAGTGCTTATGAATACAAAGAAGGAAACAACAGACAGTGGGGTCTCCCTGAGGGTGGAGGGTGGGAGGAGGGAGAGGAGCAGAAAAAATAACTATTGGGTACTGGGCTTAATATCTGGGGGATGAAATAATCTGTACAATAAACCACCATGACACGAGTTTACCTATGTAACCAACCTTCACAAGTACTCCCAAATCTAAATTAAAAGTTTAATAAAACAAACAAAAAACAAATTTGTTAACAAAATCAGGTATAGGTTAAAAAGCAACTGACATAAAGGTTTTTGACCCAAAAAAAAGAGAGAAATAAACTTCTAAATTTTTTCTACAATTATTTACAGTTTCTTTACTTCCATCCAAATGCAATTCCTAAATAATATAAGGCACATATCCAGCATATGAAAAATTAAGCTGATATCTATGGTCCGATGCCTCATGAGAGTGACCCTAACACTTTCTACTAGGAGAGAGAATCTGTTAACCCATTTTGATTCATTTGGACACCAAAACTCACCCTGAAACAAATCTTTCTTAGCTATTACTGAACACTTGAGTGATCTTCTTTATCATAAGACATAAAGATACAACACTGCTCTCGATTAAAGGGTAACAGATTTCCGGGTTGCCTAGCAAGGATCTTCTAATACCCTGGTTTTAAAGAGTTAGTCTAAGGGAAAAACTAAACAAATGTTCATATGGCCAAACAATTTCCAAGGAGCAGAGACTCCCAGCTCCATTTCCTTTGAAGTGCAACACTATTGAAATTTTTCTTTTAATAAAGTGGGACAACTGTGGGAGCAAACGACACTGAACACCAAAAGGAAGGAATAGAGCACCAAAATCAGGCTCTAGATGATGAAGCTGTTAGAGTTATGGTTCCAAAATAGTGGATAACTGAGGATGGAAGTTTCACTAAACCGGAAGGGTGTCACTTCGGGGTGGGCAAGGACCTATTCCAGCAATAATAAGAAAATACACATCAATTAATAACCAAGCACTGGAATGGATGGAAATAGCTTCCAGGAATGACACAGTGGCAGGTACAGAATAACAGCAATACGAAAGATGAGATTAATTTGAGGGATCTGAAATTATTGTACATATACAAGGAAATGTAGAGTACCCATCTTTACCCTGAAACGGGCCCCTCCCATGTCTTCTGTTTTTATAAATCATACCAGCATTTAGCCAATTAGCCAGGTCAGACAACATGAGATGTTCTGTCACTATTCCTTCTCTGTGTCCCTCAAATCTGTTTGGTTTATGCTCTTTCTACATCTTTCATGTTTCCTTTGTCTTGCAATCCTCTGCCTCTGTCTTAAGTTCACGTTCTCACTTGGTCTCACTCGGTTGTACTATGCCGTCTTTTGGCTAGATTCTCAACTTCAGTTCATCATTCTCCACACTGAAAGGGGAATTCCTCTTCAGTGAAAGATCCTTCTTTACAAATGAGGACACTAAGGCCCAGAGAAGTTAACTAATTTGTTACAGTTCACACAGTTACTAGATGGTAGCGGCAGGCTCAGAACTCCAGATCTCTAAATTCAGAGCCCACCATATTAACCACTTATTAAACTATGAAGCACCCCTCAGATAAACCATTAAAGTAGAAAATAAGGGTATTCTGAAAACTGGTGTTTGAACCTGCCACATACTCCTTAACTGTGTCTTAAATATCACATTTTCTCAATTCCATGAAGCCAACTTTAACTTACTATGAGATGGGAAGAAGAAACTCTACATGATTTTATGAGAATCATGTACGTATTTTTTGTGACTTGCTTTTTTCATTCAAAATTATGTTTTGGGAATTCTGCAGGCTCATGAATGTAGCTGGGGCTCATTCGTTTTTATGATTATGTTAATTCCACTGTGTAAAATATTTTCCAACTTATCATTTCTGTTCTCTGTTGGGTTGTTTCCAAAATTGTTTCATTTGTTTGTTTCCCTACTATGTGTAATACTACTATTAAAAAATCGCATACCTATTTCCTGAGACATACAAGCAAAAATTTCTATAGTATATATACCTGGGGTAGAATTGCTGGGGAAAAATATGTTTATGTTCAGTTTCAATTTATCAATTGAAATTGGTACAACTGTACCAATTTGCATTGCCATTAGCAGTGAATGAGAGTTCCTGTTGCTTCGCATCGACGCCAAGATTTGTTATTTTCAGATTTATATTTTTTACCAACATGGTAGGTATGAAATGAAATGATACATCACTCTTTTTTTTTTCTGAGAGAGACAGAGAGTCTCATTCTGTCAATCAGGCTACAGTGCAGTAGAGTGATCATAGTTCACTGCAATCGTCAACTTCAGGGCTCAAGGGATCCTTCTGTCTCAGCCTTCCAAAGCACTGGGATTACAAGCATGAGACACTGCGCCCAACCCTCATCACTCTAGTTTTAATTCTGTTCTTTAAGTATTAATGAGGTTCAGCATGTTTCATATGTTTATTGGCTATTTGGATTTTCTCTTTTTGAAATTCCTGTTTTTACATTTACTAAATTTACTTTTCTTACTGATTCATAGTATCTTTAATAAATTCTATATACTAAACCAATTTTGGGTCTTTCTTATTCTTTTTTAGTGTCCTTTGATGAACACAGGTTTGATTTTTCATTTTAATGTTGCTGCATTGATTAATTTTTTTCTTTATTTTTGCTCTACTTCTGGTCTTGGTAAAGAAATTCTTAGCTGATAATAAAAATATTTATTTTCTAAATATTTTAAATTTTTGGCTGTCATAGTTAAGTCCTTCATCTCTACAGAATTTGCTTCTGCTTATGGAATGCGGTGAGTAGTAACAGTCTTCACTTTCCATGTGGATAACCCCTGTAGCAGCAGGTTGTACTCAAGGCTCACTGGGACCTGAACAAGAACAAGTGTTAGATTGGTTGATGATACCTGTCATGGATGGAAGCATAAAACTGAAGTTACTACATAGCATTACAAACGGAGAGAGGAGGAAAGTGGAGTGGTTAGGGGAAAAGAAAATCAAGTTGACAAATTCACTCCACTTGTATTTTTATGACTTTTTACATAATTTATATAACTCTACATAGTCATGCTGTCATCACTTTTCCCCATACAGTATGAGACAGATATTCAATAGTTTACTTAAGCTGGCCTATATTCCTTATAAACTCTTTACTGACATACCAACACAGCTTATTAAAATAGTCAGGAAAATATTACTGCCACCCTATGTACTGATTAGTAATTTTTATGTGATAATTCAGTGGCTCTCAAACTAAACTCCCACAGAGTTGCACAAGCTCAATACAGGTGTTCTGCCACTATAATCATATTAAATTCTTTTCTCAGTTTTCAAAAACAACTAAAGTAAATGTATAAAATTTTCTTAATATTAAATAACACTTCATAACTTTTTTCCTAAATGACTTGTACCTACCACTCATTATTTCTATAGAGTTTGGTATGGGTTAACATATTATGTATTTATTTCTTTACATTTTCATATATTGTAATTAAGATAACCAAGCTTTAGAACTATTCTGGCAAGGCCAAAACACTTGGCTTTTCACTTTGGGATCTTTGCCCACCCTTACTTCATCTTAATTTTTCTGTGTATAAAATGCATATTCTTGTTTCAAAGCATTTAAAGGAGCAAGGTGAAAAGAAGCAACAGGTCTTCAAATGCTTTTAAAATGCAAAATATTTTACAACAGGAGTTATAATTTATAAGAACCTTAAATTATATCTTACAAATAATGGGGCTAGAACAGTCATGGAAAAGTCAACAGATAACTTCTAAAGGTCATTTATTCCACAACTTTTATTTCTTCTATACCAAATCTTTAAAAAAGGTTCTTCTAACTAGACTAAAAATTGAATTTGTTTTGAATATCATTTTTTGTCTCACATAATTCCTAATAGAGTTCCTGAAAAGTAGAGCAAGGCAAAGGTAAAAAGTTAACAGAATAACTATATACAAATAACTTAAAACATCTATTTTTATAATGATGTGTTCTAAAAATTCATGCCATCATAGTGTGATATTACTAATGAAAAAGTCTATTAGAGTCTAACTGAAATCAGAAAGTACGATAGATGAAAATATGACCTGTCTCAAAAAACATTCCAGAGTATGGCATGGATTTATTTGGAAGAACATGTTTTCACAAGTATTGTTGCTGTTGTTGTATCAAGAAACCCTGGTAGAGTTACAAAAGTGAGAAAAACATAAAATGACATGAGAATAATATATTAAAATTAATGAATTAATATTTGTAAACATCAACAGACTTGTCTTCCTTGTAGGAACAGAGTTGCTGCTCTCTGGTTTGGACATCTGGTAAATCTGAAAGCCTTATGAATTGCCGTGCTACTTCTCAAACTTTTAGACATGTATAGGAGTAGGAAAGTGAAGTTACTTATTTTAAAAAAGAGTCATATACTATACTGTAAAGTTTTAAGAATCAGAAGGTAAGGCTGGGCGTGGTGGCTCATGCCTGTAATCCTAGCACTTTGGGAGGCCAAGGTGGGTGGATCACAAGGTCAGGAGTATGAGACTAACCTGGCCAACATGGTGAAACCCATCTCTACTAAAGATACAAAAAATGGTGGTGCAAGCATGGTGGTGCGCCTGCAATCCCAACTACTCAGGAGGCTGAGGCAGGAGAATCACTTGAACCCGGAAGACAGAGGTTGCAGTGAGCCGAGATTGCACCATTGCACTCCAGCCTAGGCAACAGGGCAAGACTCCATCTCCAAAAAAAAAAAAAAAAAAATCAGAAGGTATTTGATTCCAATCTTATCTCCCTTACTTTCCAACCTACATAAATCATAAGTATTGTTATTTAATCTTCCTGAATTTCCATTTCCTTACCTTTAAAATAGGGATAATAATAGCTATCACACAGAATTATTATAAGGATTAAATGAAACTTTTATTTAATTTTAATTTTATTTATTTATTATTTTATTTTATTTTTTGTGATGGAGTCTCACCCTGTTGCCCAGGCTGGTCTCATACTCCTGACCTTGTGATCCACCCGCCTCGGCCTCCCGAAGTGGTAGGATTACAGGCGTGAGCCACCGTGCCCAGCCCTACCTTCTGACTATTAAAACTTTGGTGAAATGGTGCAATCTCGGACCACGCCCAGCTAATTTTTGTATTTTTAATAGAGACGGGGTTTCACCATGTTGGCCAGGCTGGTCTCGAACTCCTGACCTCATGATCTGCCCGCCTCGGCCTCCCAAAGTGCTGGCATTACAGGCGTGAGCCACCGTGTCCTGTGGAAACTATTATCATATATACAAATATCCATGACATGTTGACGAAGTTACCATTAATTATAAAATGAGAGGGTAAATGACTTTAGGGAAATTGTGAAAGATGCTAATTGCAGTTTTACATTTCATAACACACATTTTTCTTGCTTCCAGGCATTTACTGTTGTTACAATTCGAAAGATTTTCTTCAAAATGCACAAAAAAAGAGTTTTCTGATATAATTGGGCAATAGACAGGAGATAAGGAAAAGTTTGAAACTTTTTTTAAAATCAGTAACAACTTGGTATAACAGAAACTTGCTGAGATGCAACTGACATTTATGAAAAGATAAAAAAGAAAATAAAATCTAGGAAACAAAGGAGGGAGCCGGGAAAAACAGGGATCAAGAAAGGAAGAATGTAACCAGGAAGGGAAGCGAGAGGGGGAGGAGGGAAACACAGAGGGGAGTGATAGCATGTGTAGCTCCTGGCTGGGTGGGTGGGCTGTCTGAGAGGTCATCTTAAGTCAGCCTGTTTGTTGAACTGCCCTAAATGTAAGAAATGAGTGGCCTTACAGGAGCCCAATGTGTGTTCTACATGCCTTATGGTATTTCTAAACCAGCATTTGATCTCAGGTATGCTCCAATACCATCAATTAATACCACTGGCAATACACAGCTAATAAACAGAAACATATGTGTCACAAAAAATATTTTATTAAAATATAACCAAAATTTTAAAATTGATTCTCTACCTCTGCAATTCACAGTTGTAGTTTGGACTATTAACAATGAAATCATGTTAGCACAAATACCACATTTCCTTTTAACTAGAAGGAACATACACGACGGGAACAGCTTCAAACTGACCACAAAATCAGCTCCCCAAGTTAAGAACACATGGTTTCAGGAGACATATTTTAAACTCACATTGTGCTTTGCAAGCTATACCAATAGACTTTATATTGCAACGGCTTAAGAAAAAAAGCATTCTAAATTGTCTGCTTCTACCAATAATAACTGAAAATAATTACATGTGAGGTATTAATGAATAACTCAAAAGACTATATGCATTGTATCTTGGCTCATTTAAAACAAATAAACAACAACAAAAAAGCTCTACACATTCAAGGAACTGTGAATTACTTCAGCAGAACGCTGTGTCCTAGGTCACCATGCTTTCTTTCTCTCTTATTGTCAAGATCAATTTGCCAACAAGCCTCTGATAATAAGCACAGATATAAATTTCAAGGTTAGTAAGCTAAACTACTACTGGGAATAATGATACATTAATTTACTGATGAAGTTAAAATTGGTATAGAGAGAAGTAGAAAGAGGCTCTTAAGAAAAATGTATTTTACATGGAGAAAAAGCAAATATTCACCTGAGGAATATATGAAACCATAATTGAATTATATTTCAACCATATACTGTGCAGTAATAGTCATCTTTACATTAAAGCAAGAAAATAAATATGATTGAAAAATAAGGAATAATATGAATAACCTATTTAAGACTTTTAAGACAAAACAAATACTGATGCATAATATTCTAAATAATAATAGAAGAACAACTTGCTTATCAACAATAAGGTGTAATTGAATTTTAAATGTTCTAGGGCAGCGTTATAAAACAAAATGAAGTATGGCAGAACTGTTACCAAAGACATACCAATGTATCAAAAAAGGGCAGAGTGATTCAAGGAGGAAAAAGTCCTCCATTATCTTGAAGCAAAATTGTTTGCCTTGAGTTAAAGAGGAAAACAGAACAAAATACTTCATAGTGGGCAAACACATAACAAAAATTAAAATTTCAAATGATGTCTTTTTATAAAGTTTCGCATGTGAACTCCCCAACACGTACACAAACACAAACTATGTTTATAAAGTATATCTCTTCAGAGCAGATTAAACTATCCTCTTAAATCATTCCAGGTAACCAATTAGTATATAAATATTGAGTTCTGATGACACCAAAATATCCACAATTTCCTTTCCTGCTTCAAACACAAGACACTGATACCACAGCAATGAGCTTGACTCTCTCAGCTGAGTAGTTTAAAATAGACATGGTAGTAAAAGCTGTTGGTTAGTGAGACTCATTTCTCCCCTGAATGAAACTTAGAGTACAGAAAAAGAGACCCAGATGGAACAGTCACTCCCTGATGACCTCACAATTCCTTGCCAATTTTCCTTCTAAGGTCATGAGCAGATATGTAAGGGAAGGCATGGTGCTATGTTAAGCAAATGAGGAAGAACTGAAATACAAGTTGGCTAAAATGAAAGAAATTGATAAAAGTCAACAGTTGTAGTAAAATCTGAGGAAGTTAAAATAATTTTTAACTGCTCTGAAACTAATTTAAATAGAATGATTTCTTTCCGTTTTGAGATTCTGGTATCTTCAGTGCTAATTCCAAATAAGTTTCCACATGTTGCCAGTTTCATTGACTTGCCCTTACACTTTGAAAGTCAGCATTCCTGAACTCACTGCTTCACAGATGGACTCAAGCTGGGAAGATTCGTGCCATCAGAACACTACAGACACACATGTATTATCACTACTTATGGCAAAAAGCGTAATTTCTCTTTCTGGCAATGTTTCTTTAAAAGATGAACTTCGGGCCGGGGGCGGTGGCTCACGCCTGTAATCCCAGCACTTTGGGAGGCCAAGGCGGATGATCACGAGGTCAGGAGATCAAGACTATCCTGGCCAACGTGGTGAAACCCCTTCTCTATTAAAAATACAAAAATTAGCTGGACATGGTGGCACGTGCGTGTAGTCCCAGCTACTCAAGGGGCTGAGGCAGAAGAATCGCTTGAACCTGGAAGATGGAGGTTGTGCTGAGCCGAGATCGTGCCACTGCACTCCAGCCTGGGTGACAGAGCGAGACTCTGTCTCAAAAAAAAAAAAAAAAAAATGATGGACTTTGGCCAGATCTGAGTTTAAATCATGACCTTATCACTCATTAGCTATGTGAGGTTATCTGTGACTTTACATTTTGGGGTCTGTTTCTTTATCCTGAAAAGAGGAAATAACAATAAGTCATCAGATGGTCTATTAGAAGGATTAACAATATATATATATATATATATACACACACACACACACACACACACACATACACATACTAGAGGTGGTTATTCATGCATCATTTCTCAATCACACATATTATATTATTAGGTATGGCTTCAGATAAGTAACATACACAGCCTCTTGTCTACAGTAATTTCTAGAATCATGCCAAATCCAACACTACCACCCTAACATGTTCCAATGTTTAAATCTCATTAAACAAGAAACATCAACTTTAAGATAAAAATTTTAATGCAATACAAACTGAAAGGTAACACAAAGATTGAAATTTGTGGCACAGGAATACACAATAAAATGAGTTCACAAAAAAAAGTGAGAAAGGGGGAGAATGATTCAACAAAAGTGCTGAAGTACTTGGTCAAAAAAATCCTTGTGGACTATAGTATTAACAGTTAAATGAAGACATAAAATGTAGAAAACTATTTTTTCCTATTTCTAGGTTTTAAAAAGACTTTCTAAGTTTCAAAAGATACTGAGAAAATATCGATTAGCTTTAATAAAAATATTTCAAAACATACTTATGTTTCAAAACACATAAAACAAAATTAAACAGTAATCCAAATCTTATGAAAGCAGTTGCAACGAATAGACATTTAAAGAATCAAGATCCTTTAATTTTTTTTTAAATAAAGGAGCAATTGTAAACCAGAAAGGAGAAGAGAGCTGCTGGAAAAAAGAATAAGTAGACAAATAAATTATAAATAACAAAAAAGGTAATAACTCAAATTTAAATTCACTAGTAATTAAAAATAAGTAAATTAAATATCACTTTCCTCATATTAGCAAAGATGTAAAAATCAGACATTTCTTTGCAGGCATGACATTTAAAATGTGGGCAATACTTATTTGAAGTGAAAGGTATTAATCCAACGGAAAATTATCACAAAGGGATAACCAGGCGTTTTTATTGATACAGAACTGTGAAGATCACTTTGCTTCTGACATGAGGGAGGAGGAAACAGGAAAGTACAGAAATCACAGGCTGAGGCTGAGAATAACCTTCAGCTATATGTTCAAAAATTCTTTCATTGCTTATACACTGTTAGTAGGAATGTAAATTAGTTCAGCCACTGTGGAAGCAGTTTGGAGATTTCTCAAAGAACATAAAACAGAACTACCATTTGACCCAGTGAATCCCATTGCTGGCCATAGATCTAAAAGAAATAGTTCTAACCAAAAAGACACAAGCACTCATATGTTAATCACAGCACTATTCACAATAGCAAAGACATGGGGTCGACCTAGGTGACAATCAACAGTGAATAGATAAAGAAAATGTGGTACATATACACCATGGAATACTACACTGCCATAAAAAAGAATGAAATCGGCCGGGAGCGGGGGCTCACGCCTGTAACCCCAGAACTTTGGGAGGTCGAGGCAGGCGGATCACAAGGTCAGGAGATCAAGACCATCCTGGCTAACATGGTGAAACCCCATCTCTACTAAAAATACAAAAAATTAGCCAGGTGTGGTGGCGGGCACCTGTAGTCCCAGCTACTCGGGAGGCTGAGGCAGGAGAATGGTGTGAACTGGGGAGGCGGAGCTTGCAGTGAGCCAAGATTATGCCACTACACTCCAGCCTGGGCGACAAAGCAAGACTCCGTCTCAAAAAAAAAAAAAAAAAAAAAAACAGAATGAAATCGTACTGTTTGCAGCAACTTAGATGGAGCTGGAAGCCATTATCCTAAATGAATTAATGCAGGAACAGAAAACCAAATACTGTATATTCTCACTTATAAGTGGCAGCTAAACATTGGGAACTCATGGACACCCAGATGACAACAACAGAAACTGGAGACTACTAGAGGCGGAGGGAGGGAAGGCAGGAAGAGCTAAAAACTACCTAGTGGGTACTATGCTCACTACTCAGGTGATGGGATCATTTGTATTCCAAACCTCAGCATCACATAATATACCTATGTAACAAATCTGTACAGGTACTCACTGAATTTAAAAGAGAAGTTGAAAAAAAAAGAGAAGTTAAAATTATAAAACAACAACAACAACAATAAAAAACCTCTTTCATCTAAGTATACAAGCAATTTTTACCAGAGCCCTTAATATTAATAACAATGGATAGAGCCAAAGCGCCCCAATTTCTTTGGGAGTGGTGGGAACAGATATAGAGAAGCAAAAACTTACTAGAAGATGAAAGGTACAAAACAAACTTGTTTTTCCCCTCTCTGCATCTTCGATTATTTACATTTTTAAAAGAATCCCAGATGAAAGCCAATACAACATGGAAAAGCCCATTGCATTCTTTCGATTTTGTTTTAAACAAAGTTTTTCCAGGTGTAAATTAGAACAAATAATCATCTTTAAATCTTTAAATTATAAAACAAAATATAGCCATATATATCCTATTGAAATACAGGATTTCTAATCTTAGAATTAGAAATTCTAATCTTAGACATAATCTAAGCATGAAACTTGTTTTTTTAGCTCCTGTCTTTTGCTCCAGGACTATCTGCCATGTTCTATTGAATGAATGTTTGTGTGGCAGAATGTGATTGTACCACGAAACAGAATAGGGCAATTCAGGGGAGCCAGAAAGGATACCTGTCATTAGACAAAAAAAAAAAAATTATTTTACTCCATCTCACTTGATGGTAAATTACTAGCTCTAACTTTCAGGAATTAAGAAATAACACAAAGGAGTCTAATACAAGACAAGACACAGAGACACAACAAATTAAACTTTAAATGCAGCATGAAGAACAAAAACAGAGCAATTACATTCAGACAAGAAAAGCTGCATTAATAACATACTGGCCTTATAATTACCTAACACTAATTTTTATCCGAATCTTAACTAGCTACTTGAAAAGCTGATGTTTGGCAGGTTATGTTACCTGTGGATGCCACAACTGCCCATTGATAAAATGGAAGCACTGAAGAAAAGCTTTAAAGTCCCACTTCCATAATTAATTCACTCTTCTCCTCTTGGGTTCTATGAATTACATGCCCTTCACTGTTACAGAAAAATTTTGGTTGGCAATAAAGCTTGTACCAATGATAAAATAAGACTTGATTGTTCTGGTAAAATCCTTTATGCCTCATTCCAACCACGAAGTTCTTTGAGCTTTTCTCGGTGCTGGTGGTGGTGTTTTTGCTTATGTTTGTTATAGTTATATGTTTCCATACTGAGGCAAGCTTGGCTTTCCCTCCTCACTGGCTAACAGGAACTTGGTATATTTCTGTGTCCATACCAAAGAAAATTCCACCATCCCAATCATATAATATTTATATTACGATATGCCAGTGAGATCTATAAAATCCATACCTATGACTCTTTGCTAAGGCACTTTCTCCACTATTTTTCTTTTTTTGGATACGGAGCCTCGCTCTGTCACCAGGCTGGAGTGCCGTGGCGCAATCTGGGCTCGCTGCAAACTCCGCCTCCTGTATTCAAGCAATTCTCCTGCTCAGCCTCCCCACTCCACATATTTTTAACACAGGATAGTTATATGGGCAAAATACATCTGAAAAAACGTTCCAAATTGAATTACGGTCCATTCCAAGCAATTACGATTACCAAATTTTCCTATGAAAATACCAATCTTGTTTTCATTCCTAAGACAGATACAATTCAAGGTTAAACAAACAGAAGAGTTATATTCAATGTCTGGAAGATGTTTATAAGGTTTAAGTGGAAACTGCTGGTAGAGTACACTAAAGTAAAAATAATCAAATTAAGAAAACTATAAGTCACTCCAAATTGTTCATGAAGCTTTACACTTGTTCCTGGTATATAAAATATTTCATATATAATGTAAGAACTTTTATGTATGATGGGCAAATAAAATACAATTAAAGGCAAAATAAATTTTATTTTTATTGAATATCAGAGCTAAACTACTTTTTTTAAATGTCAACTTCCTTCTCTTTCAACATTTCTATTTTGAGGAGCAAATTCTTCTTCCGCCTGAAATGGAATTATCACCTTTCAGGTTTTAGAATTTTTAGACCATGATTTTCTATTATTTCATTAAAACCTGAACTATCTCTGCTCCAGTAAATGAAATCTGAGGGATTACTAGTAATATTGGGAGCAATTTCACTCTGCAATTCTCTCAGCTACATGAGGATGGACCTATTCTCTCCTGAAGCTCTCTCTGGGTCTTTTGGAAGGCATGACACTGTCTTTAGTTTGCTAGGGCATCACTTAATTTATCCATGTAAATTAAGGTAACATGGCCACAGCAACTAGCTGATATTTTTGACAGACTTCACCAAATTCATTACATAAACAGCATTTTTGGAATATGTATCCTGAATTTGTATTTGCTAACCAACATCATTTTGACTTTTGTTACTCAAATAAGCTTATGAGTTCAGCAAATATCTCTTTGCATGGATACACACACACACACACACACACACACTATACTGTGATTGGTCCTAGAAAAAGAAACAAAATAACTTTTTAGATTATTATTAATATCCCCAAAGTATGTATCATCTACTTGAGAGGTTTTCCTTCTATCTAATTAATCAAAATTGTAAAATATTTTAAAGTGAAAGGGGTATAAAGAAAATTATATTTAAAATAATAAAGTTTTTGTTTACTTCAAATTCTGGGACACGTGTTATGTGCTAGGTCTTGGGGAAGCATAAAAAATTAAATTTAAAAATCTGGCCATAAATAAATTACAGTCTCAGGCAGAAACAAAAACATATAACACTATATTATCAAGCTTTCCAAAGTACCGGGATGGAGATTTATATAGGAGGCCAAGTCATAGAGTCTAAGAATAGACCAGCAGGGCTTTCTCCAGTGAGGCTAGAAGGCAAAGATTGGGAAAAGGGTTTTCAAGATAGAACAGCATAAATGATACAAGAAAAAAGCAATGCAATGTGGATTGTTTTGAGAAATAGAAGATGTTGAATACTGCCAGCAAATAAAACAGAAAGGGGAATATTCTCATGGATAGGCAAGAGAGATACACACAACAGCCCAGAAGGAATGGCAGAAGATTGATATAGAACAAAAGTAGATGGTATATGAGCAAGAGACTCATAGTAAAGCCTGGTCTTTATCTATAAGCAGTAGAAAGACAGGGATGGGATGGTTTTAGATTAAAAGCAATGGGTTCATCAGAGTGGAAGATTGACCCCCTAAGAGTAGTACAGGAGGCCAGGCGCCATGGCTCACACCTGTAATCCCAGCACTTTGGGAGGCCGGGGTGGATGGATCACCTGAGGTCAGGAGTTTGAGACCAGCCTGACCAACATGGAGAAAACCCGCCTTTACTAAAAATACAAAATTAGCTGGAGTGGTGGTGCATGTCTGTAATCCCAGCTACTTAGGAGGCTGAGACAGGAGAATTGCTTGAACCCGGGAGACAGAGGTTGCAGTGAGCTGAGATCTTGCCATTGCCCTCCAGCCTGGGCAACAAGATTGAAACCCTATCTCAAAAAAAAAAAAAAAAAAGAGTAGTGTAGCAGATGGACTACTAGCAGAGCAAATATGACTCTAGAGCAGTGAGATCCATGAGGAGGCTAATATTAATATTTCAAGCTAAATTCATTCACATTGCTTCAATAGATACTTAATACATAATACAAAAGGTGCCATTTTCATTTTGTATAAGATGCTTGCATATAAAATATTATTTGTAAATATGATAACCAAAGTCAGGATGGACAACAGAGCCAAAAATACTGACAAGGCATTTCGAGTTTTAAAACACTCAACCAGTCTTCAACCAAAATACATCCTAATGCAGACATTATTAACCAGTGTCACAATGTCGTATTTCTTCTTGATTGAAAGGAAAACTTTCTTTAGTTTCTTTTTATTGTAGTTCTTTATTTGCTTGCCTTGTTTTCTGCCCAAATTTCAACAAGGTACTTCGGAAACAAGACACCAGAAGGAATAAAAACAAAACCAATAAAGAGGGGTAAGAAAGCAATTATCATGCCAGTATTTATTTAAATGCAAAATATAAAGCAAAAATTAAAAGACACTGAATAAAAATCTGAAATTACAATCTTGATCATGAGATATTACTTAAAGGGAAGAGCAAATAAAAACTGATAGATGAAATTAGCCAGTTAGATTCTATAACTGGGAAATGCCCATTCTAGATCAATCATGGTTGTATTTTCAAAATAAAGATATTTTCAAAAATCTAAATCAAACCCAATAATAAAATGGAAACGGTAGGCAGAATTTGAAGAAGTACAAAGATTCAGATGATACAACGAGCAATAAATGAATGTCAAAATACTGTTTAAGATATCAATTACATTAGCCTTAAAGTATTTCTGAAGTAATAAAATTAATTTTGAAACATTTGCATCATTTGAAAAGTTATATATGCATTCAACAAAAGTGATACTGCACAACAATTGGTCTCATTTTAAGATTCTTACTTTGATTTAAACATATTCTACCTGTTGTTTTAGATCTGGCTTATCCTATTTTAGAATGCGCTGATTTCTGTATATTAGTCCTAACACAAAATCTGAGCCAGAGTATTAGCTCTTCCTCATATCTCTATTGCTGTACAGTTTCAGCTCTACAGCAGCATCAATCTCATTTTTTGTTTTTAACTTAAATATGTAGTACAGAAAACCCTTTGGACCTATAATCACCATCTATAACCTAACTTAACAGTTCTAAATATCATGCTAATGCTGATAGTTCTACAATCTGAAATGCGATCAAGGAAATTTTCATTATGTCAGTAAATTTCCTCTAGTTAAAGCCACAGTTCTAGTGAAACAACAGAATTTACTTTCTAGTCCATGTGTAGTAGACATAAACATACAAGTATGTATATTTCATGAGCATTCTAAACCAGAAAATACATAGAAAACAATTTTTTGTCTCCTTCAGTGCCAGTGCTTTTAATGATAATCTGGAATATGAAAAACCACAATGAAGATGAACACGCTACAGCACCGTGAACATACACAGAAATATATTTAAAGTGCTACATGTGATGACAGTAAAAAACGAACTATTAATGCATAGGAGGAGATGTTAATTTTAGTTTGAGGTTGAGTATGGAGTCGCAGTTTTTAGAACCCAATAGCAAGTGACCTGGACAGAGAACTTCTACCTCAGTGCTTGCCTTTGGCACCATGAATTAGGAAGACTGTTCTCACTTCTCACCGCCCCAGGTTCTCTCTAATCCCAAAGGTACTATTTCACTTCAGTGCACTGGAAAATGGAGGCTGGCTTTTTTTAAAAAAAGACCTCATGTTACCCAAATTCCCAGCTTCCACATTTTGACACTGACTACTACACCTTCATACGTTCATCTGAATGTTTCTCTTACAATCCATGTGTAGACCACTCACTACAATAAACTTAACTGACACTAATGTTTTAATACCGACATAAAAGTAAATAGGAATTTACCAACTGGAAGACCTCGAGTTTGATAGAATGAAGAGACAGAAACTTACTGATAGGACACAGTATGAAATTGGTGCTTGAGAGCTATTCCTACCACACGCAGGAAACGTCTTGTGAATGTACCCGGCATTCTCAACAGCAGTACACAAAACGGCTCTGCCACCAAGAACATTCTTACCCAGCAGGCAGCCCTCCTCATTAGCTTTGACATGCCACACAGCCCTTGGCTTACTGATGCAGTGCAGCCAACAGGGAGACAGAGTTTACGAGTAACAGCGAGACCGAACTGGCTAATTACTTACCTTCTCACTTATGGCAGGCTTGCTTGTTTAACTTTTTGTTTCCTCTCTTGTCATAGCTCAGCGCCAAATGGTTATGAATCAGCAGAAGTCTGAACCTGACAGTCAAAAAGAATATATTTTCAGAAAAGAATTGGAAATTAACATTCCCTCCACTGCAGTCTTTCTTTCCTTGCCCTCTGTGTGCATGTTACTCTCCCGTTTTCTCTCTCTGCAAGGCAGCTATGTAGTGGTCTATAAATATTGACCCTGACACTTGCTCAGTGCTTTACTTGCTCATGGCACAGGTCTGTGTTACTGAACACCGTGGTAATACTCCGGCAAAGTTCTCAGCTGCTCAGACAAAGCTGTGGATTGGCTCACTACCCAGCAACCCTGTGCTTGCCTGGAAATACCATTCTGCTGCCAGCTTTACAGATGCTATGGGCCTTTCCTGAGGCCCCTATCAGGCACAGAAGGGCAATCATGAAGTTTGTCTGAAGAAATACAGCTTTCCAGCTTTCCTCAGGCAGGTGGAGAAAAGTGGGGCTAGGTGGAGTCAAAGACAAGAAAGGAAATACTGCCTTTGTTTCAGCCAAACAACATACTCTCAAACCCTTTATAAAAGTCATATCTAAATGTCAGTCAATCAAGCTTTATAAAACTTATTTATTATATATTATGAATCCAAATGACACAGGAAAGCAGTTTTGTAATTTTTTTAATATTGCTTCTCAAAAAGAAAGGCTGCAGTGACTAAGTAACTGGTCACAAAAATATGTCAATGTAAGTTCATTTGGAGAATGATAGAAATGTATAGGAAAGTATAATATTAATCAGATACAACATATATTTAGTGAAAGATGCCAAAATATAACCTAAAATTGTAACTCAACAGAATATTTACAGTTTAAATATAAACTTCTATATTTATAATTATGACAAGTTGAAAATTTAATTTTTAGATTAAGGATAGAATCCAAGTCATGACACTAGAGTATATGGTTTGTAGGTGACATAAACAAGGTACAGAGTATCTCCATATATCACCTATAAGGTCCACAGTATGAATGAGTAGAAAATAAATGAGCCCATATTTTTTATTGCTTATCAAAGATAATCATGTGTTTGCTTTACTAAAAGCAAATTTTACTAAAATTTTCTCTTGATTAAATCAAAGGTAAAGGAAACTTTTGGGAGACTCTGGTCACTTACTCATCTTACAGATAAGAAAATCAACCCCCAGGCTGGTTACTTTGCCCAGGGTCACATGGCAACTCTGTGACAGTGCCAACATGGCAACTCTGTGACAGTGCCAACACGGCAACTCTGTGACAGAGCCAAAACTAGAAACCTTGCCTGATTACTTACAGTAATGTGTTCCTTCTATTAGAACGGTGGTTCTCAAAATAATCTTTAGGCTCATCTTCATGTGAAAGCTTACTAAAATCTTACCAGTAAATGCAAATATTATAGCCAGAAAAATAATCAGCATAGAACAAAAATAGCTTTTTACAGTGTAACTGACCAAAAAAAAAAAAATTAAGTTGCACATAAGAATTAACTTTCCAACTATTTGAAATCCACCTTTCCTTGCTTATTGCAAAAATTAATATTTATCTAATAAATTAACTTATTGTCAAGAGATGTATATAACTAGGTGCTGAACAGGCAAAGATAAAACATAGTTCCTACTCTCAAAAGACCTTCCAGGTCTAATTCCAGAAAAAGAAAAGAGAAGTTAAATGTAAAACAATGTAGCAACAAAGACTAGAGGAGGCAACGATGAGAGAAGGGAAAATGAGCATCTGAGCCAACATGAAGTGGGGGTGGAAGAGGTAATTCCTCACTCCAGACTTCTGGATCCTAAAGAATGGGCAGAAGGTAGTGAGGCAAAAAAGGAAGAATGACACAATCAAGACAAAGGCAGGAAAGAGCACAACACATACTTAGAACTTCAAATAGATCTTTCTTGCTGGAGACAGTAAGTAGTTAAAAGCAAAACAAAACCAATTAGAAGGAGTAAGGTGATGAGGGATTTTATAAGCCAGGTCGACAAACTTGGGTTTTATAGAGTAGGATAGGCTACCAGGCTTTAATTGCCTTTATTCACAGACTCTTAAAAGAATTTTGAAAAATTATGTAAAATTATGTAACCATTTACACATTACCAAATTGACATTTACAAATTTCCACCTGTGGTAAAATATGTACTTGCAAAGAATTTAATTTCTACCCTATTGGAAATATTGGCATTTAAAAAAAAAACACATCAGCTATTTTAAATATACTCAATAGCATCTAAATCTACAATAATTTAATATAACCACTATCTATTTAAATAACACACAGAGATGATTCTTTTGGCAGCTGAAATTTACATGGCAATTTATTTTCTTGACCTTTATTTCCATCTTGCGGCCTCAGAGAATTTTTACGTATTTTTATAATTAAGTCCTCAGTTGTTCACCCTGTCATACTTTTTTTTTGAGGTGGAGTCTTGCTCTGTTACCCGGGTTGGAGTGCAGTGGCACTAATTTGACTCACTACAACCTCCGCCTCCTGGATTCAGGCAATTCTCCTGCCTAGGCCTCCCAAGTAGCTAGGACTACAGGCATGTGCCACCATATGAAGTGCCACCATATGAAGGGCAATCATGGCTAATTTTTGTATTTTTAGTGGAGATGGGGTTTTGCCATGTTGGCCAGGCTGGTCTCAAATTCCTGACCTAGGTAATCTGCCCACCTCAGCCTCCCAAAGTGCTGGGATTACAGGTGTCAGCCACTGCACCCGGCCACCCTGTCATACTTCTCTGCAATACACATTTAATGCATTAGTTGAATTTTTAATGTTAAATTTTCTATGACTTCAGGATAATGCACCATAATAACATTTGGGATGGATAAGGGTGTGCTTTTCTTTCGTAAGGTAAGAGAAAGAGTGTTGTGAATAAAGCACTATTCTCAGGCAGATCAATATTAATAAAGAGTTTATGCAGAAGTGGAGAATCTAGACACTGATTCCATTAAAATTATCCATTAAACTGCTAAGAGAAAGAAACCAGTCTGAAAAGGCTACATACTGGGCTGGGCATAAGTGGCTCACACCTGTAAACCCAGCACTTTGGGAAGCCAAGGCAGAAGGATTTCTTGAGGCCAGAAGTTCGAGACCAGCCTGGGAAACACGGCAAGACCCTGTCTCTACAAAAAATTTAAAAAATAAAATAAAAAACTTAAATTAGGCAGCTGTGGTGGCACACACCGGTAGTCCCGGCTGAGGCGAGAGGATCCCTTGAGCTCAGGGATTCGAGGCTGCAGTAAGCTACGACTGTGCCACTGAACTCCAGCCTGGATAGCAGAACAAGACCCCATCGCTTTAGGGGGAAAAAAAGGCTACATACTGTATGATTCTAACCATATGGCATTCTGGAAAAGGCAACACAATAGACAGTGTAATTGTCAGGTGGTTGTCAGGAGATGACAGTGAAACACGGGATTTTTAGGGCAGTGAAACTACTCTGTATGACGCTGCAATGGCAGATGAATGATATTATGCATTTGACAAAGCCCACAGAGCTGTAAAACACAAAGAGTGAGCCTTAATGTAAACTATGAACTTTAGTGAAGTCTCTTTCTCTGTCTTCTTGAGGAACGTGGTCTAGAGGGAGTAGAAGTATTATTTATTGAGGACTGTCTAAAAGGGGCTTTGGAAATATCTCTAACACTAAAAACAACACTGGCAGATGGTTATGTTTTTGCTTTTTTAAAAATAAAGAAAATGAGGCTTAGTGTTATTAAGCGGCTTGTCTGAAGTCATGTGACTAATAAATTATAGAACTGAGATTCAGCCCAAATCTGTCTGGCTGGACTACAGTACCACACAAGGCCTTTCTATCAGTCACTGAAGATGTATAGGCCCATGCCCAGGCAAGGAAGTGGATTAAACAGGACTCACAAACTCAGGACAGATTCACTGTATCCTGCATTTCTCTCAAGGAACTGCTTGAATTTTAATATTGAGTGTTGAGGGGTAGCAGAAAGATAGGACTAACAAATTAAGCAGTGGATGAAATTAAAGTAACTGATATACCTTACTAAAGAGAACTTAAAGGCTCTTTTAATCTTCAATTTGACTGATGGGCAAGGAATATATGAAGAGTCAAGTGGGGTTCTTCTTTGAGTGGCTGGGTCTTTGCCAAGGCAAGGTTTTGGGAGGAGGAGGCAACTTGGGAACAGGGAGCTGGGAAGAGCAGATGGATTTAGTTTGGAACATGATGAACTTTAGATATCTGTGTTGTACTGAAGTATGTTCAATGGGCATTTAAATATACTAGTCTAGAATACCGGAGAGATGAAGACCGCATCAATTCAGTAAGCAGTTTTGTACTCTTGCTTTCCTGGTTCAAACCTTGTCACCATATAGTCTATTCTCAGTACAGAAGAGAAGTCACTTAAAAACCTCACTCAGGCCGGGCGCGGTGGCTCAAGCCTGTAATCCCAGCACTTTGGGAGGCCGAGACGGGCGGATCACGAGGTCAGGAGATCGAGACCATCCTGGCTAACACGGTGAAACCCCGTCTCTACTAAAAAAATACAAAAAACTAGCCGGGTATGGTGGCGGGTGCCTGTAGTCCCAGCTACTTGGGAGGCTGAGGCAGGAGAATGGCGGGAACCCGGGAGGCGGAGCTTGCAGTGAGCTGAGATCCGGCCATTGCACTCCAGCCTGGGCGGCACAGCGAGACTCCGTCTCAAAAAAAAAAAAAAAAAAAAAAAAACCTCACTCAGATTACATTCATCTTCTAATCAAAGCCCTGTACTGCTTCCCCATTTTACTCAGAGTAAAAGCTAACGTCCTTACAATGGTCCATATAGCCTAGCCCCACTTTATTCTCTCATTTTGTCTCTGACAGCATGGACTAGGGCCCCCCTCAGTTTCTCAGCTCCAACCCACTTGTCCTCATACCATTCCTTAAATATGCCCGACCAGTTTACTCTTGGTATCCTTCTATTTGCTGTATGTTCTTGCAGAAAGCTGCACGGCTAACTGTTCACGTTCAACTCCCTGTGGAAAGTGCACCTTCTCAGTAAAGCATACCACTCTCATACTATTTAAAATTGCAAACTTCCTTGTTATTTGTTATTGTTTGTGTCTTCCCCATAGAATATAGGTTCAATAATAGCATAGATTTCAAGCGCCTAAACTGAGCCTTCTACATAATGAATGCACAATAAATATTTGTTAGATAAATGACTAAAATAAACATTTACGAGCAACACGCCAATAAAGGCGGCTCCCAAGGTCATGAGATCTCTCAGAAATAGCATGTATAAAGAGAAGTAAACCAAAATCAACATTTACAAAGTAGGTCAAGGAAGAGAAGGGCATAAAGACTGAAAAACAATTACGAGGTCAGTAGAAGGAGAATGAAAAAGGGCTGAATGAGGACAGAGTCAAGGACTGAGGGGTCAACAATGTCAAATGCCATGGAAAGATTAAATATGAAAGAGACTGAAAAAGCCCATTACATACAACATTCAGAAAGTATTGTGATACTAAAAACCACTGAAATGCATGATTTAAAAGGGCAAATTTTATGGTGTATAAATTCTATTTCAATAAAGCAGTTATTACAAAAGAAAAAGCATTGGCAGCTGAGCTGTTTTCACTGCAGGTGGGAGGTAAGCAAGGAAAGTGAGACAGGAATAAAGTCACACTTTTGAAAAGTTTGGCCAAAAAGAAAAGAAAAAGAAGGATGGGGTGATGCTTTAAAACAACAAACAAACAAAACAACCACAAAACTTCATTCCAGTGTAGAGGTTGAGTACTCTGAAGTCAGGTAGCCCCGTGTTTTCTTCTTTCTCCAGCTACATTGTAAGTTACATATGTGCCTTACCTTCCTCATCAATGAAATGGATTTAATGTTAGTACCTTGCATCACTGGGAATCAATAATTCATTGTATTGTTGAATAATATTTCATTGTATGGGTATGCCAGGTTTTATTTATGCGTTCATCAGCTAATGAACATTTGGGTTTGTTTCCACTTTGGGGCCATTATGAATAATGCTGCTATAAACAAGTTTTTGCTTCAAACTTATATTTTCTTTTTTTTTTTTTCCTTTTTTTTTTTGAGACAGACGGAGTCTCACTCTGTTGCCTGGGCTGGTGTGCAGTGGTGTGATTTCAGCTCACTACAGCCTCCGCCTCCCGGGTTCAAGCAATTCTCCTGTCTCAGTCTCCCAAGTAACTGGGATACAGGCGCCTGCCACCACGCCTGGCTAATTTTTGCATTTTAGTAGAGATGAGGTTTCACCATATTGGCCAGGCTGGTCTCGAACTCCTGACCTAGTGATCCACCCGTCTTGGCCTCCCAAAGTGCTGGGATTACAGGTGTGAGCCACTGTGCCCAGCCTCAGCTTATATTTTCATTACTCTTGGGTAAATACCAAGTAGTCAAACTGCTAATATGCTAATTTTATGTTTAAGACAGTCAAGAACTGTCCAACTATTTCCCAAAGCAGAATTTCACTGTGGCTTTAATCTGCATTTTCCTACTGATAAATAATGTTAAGCATCTTTTCATGTGCTTATTAGCCATTTGGCTATTTACTTTTGACTTTTGGTAAACATAATTTCAGAAAACGCTATGACCAAATAAAGCTTAAAATATGTTTTTGAGGGCCCAAGAAAGTTGTACCTGGCATTAACAGAGTTACTTACTTGTTAACTGAATAAATAAACTAATAAACAAATGAATGATTAAGGAATAAGAAATATTTTATTTATTAGTATATTGTTTCAGTTTTTAAAATAAATTTGAATTCCTATACAATTTCAGTAGAACTTTTAGTAAGGAGAAGCAGCTTTGGGAAAAAAATAAAATTGCAAAGAAAATGTGCTAATCCTCTGTTCATTATTATGATAAATACCTATATTGGTACTTTCAGTTTGGTAATAATAAAATACTCTATCAGATCAATGTTAGGTAGCTGAAATTGTAATCTTGTTACATTAATGCTTTAATTTAATGCTTCCTTGAAATTCGGTGTTAAAAAAGCAAGAAGCTAAGTAGTGAATGATTTTTTGTTTGTTTGTATGTTTGTTTTAAGACAAGAGTCTCGCTCTGTCACCAGGCTGGAGTGCAGTGGCACGATCTCGGCTCACTGTAACTTCCACCTCCTGGATTCAAGCGAGTCTCCTGCCTTGGCCTCCTGAGGAGCTGGGACTATAGGCACGTACCACCACGCCCAGCTAATTTTTGTATTTTTAGCAGAGATGGGGTTTCACCATGTTGGCCAGGATGGTCTCTATCTCTTCACCTCATGATCCACCGGCCTCGGCCTCCCAAAGTGCTGGGATTACAAGCGTGAGCCATCGTGCCTGGCCATGAATGATTTTAAAATATATTGTTGACAAACTTAATCATATATGAATACTAGAAATTTATGTAATGAGACATTCTTCAGGGGCAAATGGGTACAAGCAAGATATTAATAATCCAAGCTAGTCCTCATTTTTCATCTGAGGGAACAGGTGGCGTTCAGTGTAAATGAATGAGGAGAAAGAATATTGACCCTACGATGTGCCTAGTTAGAAGTAAACTACAAACTGTTTTTATCCTCTTTTTTTTCATACTTTAGGGAGCTATTATTAGGCATATCATATACAGACTCACTTACCTTTAACTCTAAAGTTCTTTGTTCTCAAGTAATAAATAATTTGGGTTCCCAGGACCCCACAGAAAAATCATACATAAGTCTACCAACCTTACTGCTGCCACTTTATTATAATACATACCCATTATTAGTATGAGAAGTATTGGCTGCTCAGTTAATAAATAGGTCATTTGTTCTTTTCAACTGAAATAATGTTGTATGTAAGTTGTAAAGATGGAATAAACTAAATCCAGAAACCACAGCAAAGAATGCGTCTTTGTAAACTTTTATATGACATCGCACAAACCAAATGGCAAACTAAACTAAAGCGCTTTATCATTTATCAATAGAAATTGTTCTTAAATTCATAGTGCATACAATACACACAACCATAACCAATAATAAAACTAAATTATGTTTAATAAAATAAGGTAATAATGAAGAATGAAAAGCACCCAGAATTTCAAGTTATTTTTGTTATAGTCGTTGCTAATTGAACCTATATTAAAACTTCACTGATTTCTCATCATGTTTAACAATAATAGCTAGGTTACCAGCTGTGTTATCAGTATTTCAATTTCTTTTTCTCCTAGAGCTAAATGTATATTTATATGACATGAATGACAATATCAAAAGTGTTATTTAACATAATAAATATTTGCGATATAATTCCAAGCATTTTCTACTTTTTAGAAAGTCTGCAGTTCTTAAAATTATCATATACCTGTAAGTAGAAATTTCTTAAAGGTAAGGAATTAATCCTCACTAAATCAAAAATTTCTACAATTACTCCAAAACGGAAATTAGATTAGGTCTATGTGACAACAAGAGACTGGATAAGAATATTTAATTCCATTAATCTCTGGATGATTCTAATATTCAGATAAATCATTATCTGACATTTTAAATAACTATTTTCTTTCATTATAAAGGCGTAGCTGAATTTTCAATGTTTCTTTTTTAGAAATGACTCATTAGAGGATATTTTCATTCACACAGATACACATAATTAACACTATGCCATTAATTTTATGGAATAGTTATTTCTAGAAAAAAAAAAAAACTGCAGTATATTTGGTTAGGCAGTACAACCGGAATCTCAAGAATAAAAAGTATCTTTCGAGGGGGGTCAAAAAGGTGGTCCTGAAACCATCCATGCCAGAGAGATTTATGTCAGCTAAAAGGAAAGAAGCAAAGATTGGTGGATTCCTTAAGACAAGCTAAAGTCATACATTAGAATGGGGGAAATCTCAGGAAGGAGGGACTCAGCAAAAACCAACTCAATGGTCTCAATGGGAGAGGAGAATATCTGTCTACCAAGTTTAAGCTGACTTTCACTGTTTATTAATTATAAGGCAGTAGCTCAGAAAATATCACTGAATGATTAAATTTAGGTAGTGAAAACAGGAATGTGGATTAAGTCTGAAAATTCACTAAAAAAACAAAAACACTGGTCTATTTTACAGCTCCATGATAAATACACTTTCACATGGAAGATTTAAATTGCAAAGCTCAGGAATATCATTATTCAATTTATATTTTTAATCAAAATATATTTTTTAAAGAGGAAATAGTAAGAAAACAATAAAACAAACTAATCTTTGTAAAAAATGAATGAAACATCCATTATTCTTCTTTGGTTCACATATAAAATGTGGTTGTTTCCACTTGCCATTCTGACTGACAGGGCCTGAAATTCTCTTGAAATGTGGTGTCAAAAATAACTAAAGAGTAATGGGAAAAAAAAGACTAAAAATGAAAAATCTCACTTCTATACTTTGGTAGATCTGAATATTGTCACGTAAAATACATTGTCAAGACCTGATTAAATTAGACTTTAAGATGGATGGAAGCAATTCTTTTTGTTTTTGAAAATTTTACTTTCATGAGATTACTTTGGAGTGGTGAAAACTGACAGGAATGTACTCTGAGTTTTGTTTTGTTTTGTTTTCCATCCTCTAATTTACTTCAATCTGGTATGAGTCCTAGATTGAGCAAGAACAGAGCTGCAACTGAGCTAAAGAAAGATAGTAAAAGTAGAAAACGTAAGAATAAAGAAAATCCTTATACTTTTTTTCATGATCCAATAAAGAGATGAAATAATGTTATCAAATAGCATGTCAATGTAGTAACTAAACTACTTATGTTTTTGTTTTGTTTTAAAGGTAACCGGTATAGAACCAATGAATCAAAATAATTGTTTTACATAAATACTTGTGTTTGGAAAAACATATACAAACCGCCCCCTTATAATTGATACTTAACACCAGTAGAGAATATGAAAGAATAAAGTTCAGGAACCTTAAAAACATGTCTAAGGGCAAAGAGATCCATGGTGCTGGGGTAAAACCTCTCTTACGGTCCAACTCCTAACGGTCTCTACAAATCTAACAACTCACATTTATATTTTTACAAGGGCTCTTTCATTTGTTCATTGGGATAAGCAATAAGAAAGTATTCCTACTTTACACATGAGGAAAGTGAAGTTCAGAGCAGGGAACTTCACTTCCCTGCTTTGGGAATAGCCCAATGTGTGCATGTTTGAAAGAAACATAGATAGAAACTGAATTCAGGTCATCTCACCTTAAATCTTGGGCCCTTACTACTATATCTTTCAGTAACACCACAGGAACAAATCTCAGTAGAATTATTTTCCTATAGGAAAACACAATAATTCCCAGGGAACAGAATGAAGTCTTACAATTTGGGGCATATATATTTTTATTGACAATGGCCACACACACAAATATAAAGCTCTTATTTTGGTTTCTCTGGTGTTGGTTAATAGCAGTATCATTACTTAGTCATCCATGCTAAAAATCTCAATGTCTCACTTCTGCTCTCCCCTATTTCCAATTAGTTCCTATATACTCAAGATTCTTGAGTATATGGTGATCTCTGGACCTTGTCTCCTTTTCTTTCCTCTGTCCTACTGAAATTCCGACTTAGCTTTTATCTAACTTTAAATACTGAAATGATCACAATATAGGCTCCCTGGCACCACTTTCCTTTCTCCTCCATCCATCTTCTATATTGTTACTATGCTGATTTTTTTAATCAAGACCCCCTCTGGCAACAGAGGGTTCAAACTTCTCAGCAGAGAATAAAGGCCTTTCCACCACCTTGACCTGGCCCTGTCCTTTCAGGTTCATTTCCCCCTCTGCCAATAACACAAATCCCACCTTATGCTCTCCTAATGTACCATGCCATCTGTTCACAGGAAATGCCATGTGTAGACTTTCCATACCTCTGTTCACAGAATGACCTTCTGTAAACCTTTATTTCTATGCAGTAACATTTAAGCCAGAACAGAACTATATCCAAATATGTAAGAAAGGAGATTCAAATTAAAAGAAGGAAAACTACTTTGGATGCTGTAACTCTGGTATCAAGACTTTGCTTTCCTTGCTTGCTGTCTCCTTCCTAGAAATGTGACATTGGTAGTGTTTCCTCATAAAAGCACAAGGGAAAAGCGCATACCAGTTTCCAGGCTTACAGCAGCAAAGCTATGACAATACTGTGTATTTCAGAAGGACTTTGGGAACCTGAACAGAATTTCTGTCCTGAACATCAATTTTTCTTTCTCTGTTTAATTATCTGTGTAATTTTTTAAAGACAATAAAAATATGTCCATTCCAACTGCATGAGTGTCCTTTTGAAAGACCTAGTCATCTAACTATCAGGTAAAATTATGCATAGTAGTACTATAGAGATTTTGAAGCAGGATACAATCTGAATGAGCAAACCTAAGTAGTATTTAAGTGCTAAAATTATGACAAAAGTACCCATGGAGCTAATAGGGCCTCTACATAGAGATTTTTAAATATTTATGTGCCCAAGGACTGCTGCAATTTCTTTTGGGTAGAATAATGAAGTTCAAAGTACACTGATGAAAGTTTTCATTGGGTTTACTGGCAATCAATATCAATTAAAAGCTACATTTTAAAATGCATATCAGGTGTTACTGGAAAATGCATCTATCTGAATAGCAGCTATTGAGAAGTTTATCAAAAAGAGTAAATAATGTATAAAAAGTCCCAAGTGAGTGATGAAAACCTGATTCAAATGACAAGTCACATATCAGTTGGAAGCCAGTGCACAGACTTATTGGCACCAACAATGTTTTCTTAATTTCCTAAGTGTGCATAACATCATGCCCTCCCCCTCCAATTGGCTTAGTATATCCCTTTTTATTGCTTTATTCTATTAAAAATTACTTCAACTCACTTACATTCCTGACAAATCCATTTTATAATTTTAATTAGCAGTTCTAATCCTTCTCATGGAATATTTCTTATTTATTTTATGCTTTCATTCAATAAACACTTGCTTAGTACCTGTTATGGGCTGTTATGGGTCTGGCACTCTAGACACAATCCCTGTTCCCAGTGAGGCTAAAAGCTAGTGAGGGAGACAGACTGGTGGCTACATCGCTACAATTATAATATGGCAAAAGCCATGAGGTAAACATGTAACATAGAAAATAAAACTTCCTGGAGACTGAGCTCAGAGAAGGCTTTGTGGAGGGGGAGGTGATACTTGGGTTCTTAAAATAAGAGACGTTAACCTGAAAGTATATGAAGATTTCTAACATGGGACACTTTGGTAAGACCTAAAATATGGCTTTGGAGTGACAGCTTTAAGTGGTAGTAACAGGCTTAATATCACTGCCCTTATTTTCCGTATTGAGACTACCACGTTTCTAAGTGTACTTCCTCTCTCTGCCTGTTGACATTTCCATTCATTTCATTCTAGGTCTCTATTCAAATTTTTAAAATGTGATCTCATGGAACTTTTTGGCAAAAATAAGATATAATTATGAATATTATCAAAATCATTTTCAATTAGCATTTTTATTCATTTGTTTAAAAAATATTTATTGAGCAACTGCTATGTGGTAGGCTTAAATGTTGGATACATGATGGTGAAGCAGCATGTCAGGTATGTTCACTCATGGACTTTATATACTAGTGGGAAAACAAACACTAACAAATGAATGTGATAATAATAAATAGAAAAAAAGCAATAATAAAATTTAAACAGAATAATGTGATAATATTTGAAAAACAAAGCTTTAGACAGGGAAATTCAGAAAATGCCTGCTTAAAGCAGAGCCCTTGGAGCTGACACCTGAATGGTGAGAAAGAGCCAGCCATGTAAAGACCTGTAGGAAGAGGATCCCAAGCAGAAGAAACTGCTAATGGAAAGTTCCTTGGTTAAGAACAATCTTTAGTATTCTGGTGACAATTTTTTTTTTTTTGAGATGGAGTCTCGCTCTGTTGCCCAGGCTGGAGTGCCGTGGTGCCATCTCGGCTCACTGCAAGCTCCGCCTCCCGGGTTCACGCCATTCTCCTGCCTCAGCCTCCCCAGTAGCTGGGACAACAGGCACCCGCCACCACGCCCCGATAATATTTTGTATTTTTAGTAGAGAGAGGGTTTCACCATGTTAGCCAGGATGGTCTCAATCTCCTGACCTCATGATCCGCCCGCCTCGGCCTCCTAAAGTGCTGGGATTACAGGCATGAGTCACCACGCCCGGCTGACAATTTTTTTTTTTTAAATGATAAAGAGGACACATGATGATGTCAAATAAGGAGATGGTGGCCAAAAGGCATGGTTGCTTTTGGCCAGTGGTTCTTAAATCATGCTGCACATTAATATCAACTAGGATGTTTTTAAAAATCCAGATACCCAGGACATATCCCAAACCAATGAAATGAGAATTGCTGGAGTAAAAGGCAGACGCCAGTATTCTTTAAACTTCTCCTTGTAATTCTGATATGCAGCCAAGGTTGAGAAGTACTAATTTAGGCCACAGTAAGAAATTTAAATTTTAGTCTAATTACATAAGCAGACTTTGGAAGATAAAGATTTCATCTGAAACTTCCATCAGGCGCCTGATTGTTTAATTCCTATCTGAATGTTTGTTTTGTTTTGTTTTGTTTTGTTTTTTAAAAAAGCAATACACCTTTGGATACATTTCCTTCTGAAGTAAATTTATGAATAACAAAAATGAAAGCAATTCTTGAAATGCTTGCCTCTAAAAATTCAAGTAATTTAGGTGAAAATGAGTTCTTCTGGAAATACCTAAGACAATTAAATCCATCTCAGACTCACTGCTTTTATGTATTCTCCCTGTGCGTTCTGGAATACACTTGCTTACAATTTGTGAGTAACTTTGAACATGTTAGGAGGAAAAGATACTCAAAATGTGAAACAGTATCTACATTTTGCTTACATTATTCTTTCTGATTTCTCCTAACACTGACCACCAGGGTTCCACTAGTGTGTGTTCTCTGTATTTTTAAGCCCATCTGCTGAAAGGGCATATCATTTTGCAGCATGTAATTCTGATAAGAGTTCACCAGCTACCGCTGAATAATTCAACTGGGAAATAATCTGAACAGTGAAGTTGATTTACTAAAACTATTGGAACCTGAGAATCATCATGGGTTTACATGATGATTTTAAACATTTAGATACATTTATCAGGCATAGCTGCCATTTCTATTGTTCAATTAAACACACCGGGATATCTTTCCTTGGAGTGTATTTAGTGGAAAATAAAGTCTCCTAATCATAGGTTACATTTTCCAAGTCTTAGTGTCAATTTAGGTTCTTATTTTTTAACAGCTGAAATCATCCATAAACTAAGCAGGCTAAATTAAATTGTAAGAAAATAAAAAGCAATCAAGTACTGGTCACATTCCAGAAAGGCAAGCTAATCAGTTAAAAACTGATTTAACTATCATGTGGTGCGGAAGTCCTAAGAGTTCCACTGGCAGAGCTTCTCCTCATGTTTCTATCAGAATATTAAAATATTAATATTAAAATTAAAATATTAAAATATGGATTAAAAATTCAACCATTCAATAGAAGATAAATTTGCTGGGCATGGTGGCTCACACCTGTAATCCCAGTGCTTTGGAAGGCTGAGGTGGAAAGATGATTGCTTGAGTCCCGGAGTTCAAGGCTGCAGACAGCTGGGATTGCGCCACTGCACTCCAAACAGGGCAACAGAGCAAACCCTCGTCTCAAAAAAAAAAGGATAAATTTATGAAACTCCATTATTTACCTGCCCAAAGCAATATTTCACCTCATTGCATATATAAGTATTACACTACCAATTTTTTATCGAAGGGAATTTCAAGGTAGTAGACAAATTTTCTGCACAATGTGACAACATTGTGAGTTAAAATGACAACTTCTACTCTGTGTGTGTGTGTGATGGAGTCTTGCTCTGCCGCCTAGGCTGGAATGCAGTAATGCAATCTCGGCTCACTGCAACCTCCACCTCCTGGGTTCAAGCAATTCTCCTGCCTCAGCCTCCTGAGTAGCTGGGATTACAGGACTGCACTACCATGCCTGGCTAATACCCAGGTATTCCCAACTTGTATTAAGTACTTGTCTTCCCTTGTCTAGTAGACTCTATTGTTATAAACTTTGATTTGACAATGATTTGTATTCATTCATTCATTTTTCCAACCCAACTATTCCAATTCAGGGTTTTGGGTGGCCAGAACCTATCTCAGCAGTTCAGGGTGCAAGGCGGGAAATAACTCTGGACAGGACACCATTACCTCACACAGTGCACTCACACACCCACACTCATTCTGACTGGGACAATGCAGATATGCCAATTCACCTAATGCGCACATCTTTAGGATGTAAGAGAAAATTGAAATACCTAAAGGAAACCCACATGGACATTGGGAGAAAGTCAGACTCCATACAAAGAGGGGCCTCCGCTGGGAATCGATTTGTTTTCTCATCAGTTACTGAAGAAAACAATGCTGAACAAGACATTACTTGAGGACCTGTTGTGTATCACAGAGGAATTTGCCTGAGGGTGAGTGGTTGAGGCAAAATTAGGGCTACAACATGAAATAAGCAATCCTATTTGTAACTTAACTTATTCTATTATAACCACACTTTGCCTATATTTTAGAAAATCATTCAAACTATAGTTAATAATTCACAAAGAAAAACTGCCTTCAATTTTGTGATGAATAACTCTTATCAGTGGTCAGTTCAACTACTAAAAAGTGGTGTGGTTTCTTAGGTACAGTAATAATTGCAATGAACTGTGATGACTTATTCTGGTATTTTCCATTCATTTTATATCACCTTTAATCCCTTTAAGAGAGCTACAGGGAACATGGTCTCCTGACAGCCCTGTGAAGATACCTTTGTGTTTCAAGCAGGTAGCAGTTTTCTGCTCCTTGGTTTTCACAAGTTGCTGCATATCTGGCACTCCCACAAAAACTAGCTGGATAGTGTTGCTGCTGAAAGCAAAGGGGAAATCGAAGTAATAAGATGCAGTGAGCAGGATCCAGCCTATGCAGACTAAACATCCGAAACAGTCCAACATTTCCAAAGCACACGTGGCCCACATATGTAGTGACAGAAGATTAGCCAAGCTGGTGTGGCCAAGAAGAAAGGAGATGCTGGCAGCTGCACATTCGTCGCCTTAAATGAAGTTTTCACTATTCATTTTTATGAAGTTTAACCATATGGTTCTTGATATCTGAAAAGATGAATTTTGAGAATCACTGGGACAATCTGTCAATACTTATGCAAAGCTAGATTTTAGAAAGAGATGTAATTCTTCTTCACTTTAAAGGGATATTTTTCCTCTTTTCTTATAAAAACACGAGGTTTCTATACCTGGCCAGTTAAAACTATTGCCACTTAAAAATTCCGCACGTCTGAGAACTTGATATAACTTAAAACATGCGCCACCCACAGTCATAATTTTGGCTTTGCCAGAGAAAAACTTCAAATTTGATTCACTAATTACTATAGAAGTTCACTAGATGTTTATATAGTAAAATTTGAGGGTGAAAACAAAAGTATGTGTAAAGTTTTTTTTTTTTTTTAAACATAAAAGGTTCTGTATGTGTCAACATCTTACCTAAAGTCTATTAACTTTGGAGTTAATCTGTAAAGATTGGATACAAAGAAGTGTGGATGATTTCTTTTTAATTTTTTTTATTTTTGCAAAGATAGTGATATGGTTTGGCTGTGTCCCAAACCAAATCTCATCCTGAATTGTAGCTCCCATAATCTCCATGTGTCATTAAGGGACCCAGTGGGAGGTAACTGAATCATAGGGGTGGGTTTTCCTGGGTTGTTCTCATGATAGTGAGTAAGACAAAGAAGTAGACAAATTTTCTGCACAATCTATTGGTCATGGAATTCACTGCATAAGAGTTAAAATGATGACAACTTCTACTCTCACCTTTCCTTTTGTGTGTGTGTGTGACAGAGAGAGATGGAGTCTTGCTCTGCCACTATGTAAGACGTGCCTTTGCTCCTTCATCTTCTGCCATGACTGTGAGGCCTCGCTAGCCATGTGGAACTGTGAGTTCATTAAACCTCTTTTTCTTTATAAATTACCCAGTCTCAGGTATGTCTTTATTAGCAGCATGAGAACAGACTCAGATGGCCAATACAATCTCTCCCATTTGAAATGTTCTTCTTATGTTGTCTTTGAGACTCCTCCCATTGAGAGGTGGGGTCTAAGTTCTTTCTGCTTAAATCCTGATAAGCTTATGTCTATGACAAATGTGATATTATATGATTTCCCAGGCTCGTACCACCAATAAATGTTTGGTGTGTGAAAGGCAGGTCATAAAATTTGATTTAATGCCACCTTACTCACCAGAATATGTGCTCTTGAAACCTTTCACTACCACTTCAGCAGTCTGCCTATCCAGAGTACACTATGCTGGCAGAAAGGCCAAACCATCCAATGTGGAAAAACTAGAGAGACCTTGAAACTACACAAATAAAGAGATGCCTGGACAGCACCTAGCTGATTCAGTCTCTCGCTGTTCCAACTGCAGACACCATCTGTAAATGCGTGAGAGACCCGAAACTAGAATCGCCCAGTTGATCCCTGCCCAAAATCCTGACCCACAGAAACCTTGAAAGGTGACAAAATTGTTTTGTTGTTTTAAGTTACTAAGTTTTATGGTTATTTGTTAAAAAGCAATAGATAACTGGAACATACTTTGATAGCAGAAGTGAGTGCTATAATAATAAAAAAAAAATACTCAAAACGTGGCATTGGCCTTGGAACTGGACAGCGGATGGAAGAGAGAAGGGCCTGCAAGAAATTGTTAGTGAAAGCTGATGGGCCTGAAGAAATATGACTGTGTGGGCTTCAGAGAAATGATGATTAAGTTATTGGAAGGCAAAAATTCTTGTTATGTACCGGAAAAAAAAAATAGCAACACCATTGCCCATAGTGATGTTGAAAATAGAAAATATACCTAATAAAACTCCAACTACCTAGCTAAGAACATTTCCAAGTAGAAAACTGAAAGGAGCAACTGGCTTCCTTTTGCTTCTTTTTTTTTTTCTTCTTCTGTTGCCCACGCTGGAATGCAGTGGTGCCATCTCCGCTCACCACAACCTCCGCCTCCTGGCTTCAGGCGATTCTCCTGCCTCGGCCTCCCGAGTAGCTGGGACTGCAGGCACACACCACCATGCCCAGCTAATTTTTGTATTTTTAGTAGAGACAAGATTTCACTATGTTGGCCAGGCTGGTCTCAAACTCCTGACCTCATGATCTGCCCCCGCTTCGGCCTCCTAAAGTGCTGGGATTACAAGTGTGAGTCACTGCACCTGGCTCCTTTTCATCTTATAACACATGGACAGAGATAGATGAGTTTAAAAAGAAACTTCAAATTCAGCAAAATTTAGAGGAACTATATAAAAAAAAAAAAAAGGCAACTTGCTGGGTTTGAAAATAAAACTATTTTGCATTCCCTGTCACTCCACAGAACAAAACAGTCTCAAAATAAGAAAGAGCTTCAAGCGAAAAATAAAATACCAGGTATAGTCAGAAAGACTTGGTTTACAAGTAAAAGTAAGGGTGTGACTACAAAAACCCTTTAACACCAGTATTATGGTGCCTTCTACATCCTTTAAGCCGGATAAAAGTCCTTCTAAAGATATTAAAGGCATACGTAGCTGACTTTCCCTGCTCAACAACCTAACTACCAAAACCATCAGGGTGTTATCCCACCACAGCCTCACCGGGAATCCCTAGTAAAGAAGTGATTATTTCAAAAATGTAAGGGCATGGCTTTTGCTAATGGGGTAGATTATAAATTGATGCATAAGACACCCTCAAAATTTTAAGACTGTAACACCTGGAACTGAAAGGAAACAAAGACAATAGAAAATTAAAAGTGACCTTTGGACACCCAAACTTCCATGCCCAAGAAAAAGGCAGAGGAAATCATCAGCTACAAATACAGGTCTTTTTTGGAAAAAGAATGATGAATCAGAAGATGGAAACCAGAGAACAAAGAGGAGGAGCCAAGCACCACAGAGAACGATTCCCAGGAAATGGACTGATTACTCATTCAGCAAATGGCAAGATGACCAACTGGGTTTCAGAGTCAGTATGGAATGTAACAGCCTCTCATTTTCCCTCTTTGGAAGAGAAAGAACTCTAGAATTTTCCTATGCTTGCCCCACCATTGGATGTTTAGTGTATGAAAGGTAGATGACTTATCTCTTTAGTTCAAAGGTTTTCCAAAGAACCTCTAATTCAAAGGCTTTCAATATTCAAGAAGCCTTAGCCAAGGAGTCTTATCTGCGTCTGGAATTGATTTGGAAGACAAAATGCTGAACTTCAAACTGCATGCAGGAATGGAATGAGACTTGGGGGGCTTGAGGGCAGAAAGGAGTGTATTCTGCACGTAGGAGAGCTATATAAGTGGTTGTGGTTAGAGGATGGACTGTGGCAGATTACATTCTCCTAAAATGACCTCAATGATATTTCCCATTCCACATGTTGTTTCTTACATGTAACTCTGACACTCAAGCCTGGAGTCTGTATTACCTCACCTTGAATTTCTGACCACGGCATAAATGCAGTTATCTGATTTCAGAGACTGGATCATAAAAGTCAATACAGCTCTCACCTTGCTCATTATAATACAGTATTCTCTCTTTAAATATTCAGCTGCCATATATATTAGCAGTCTGACTGCCTTGGGGCTGCCATGCTATGAGGAAGTCCAAATTAGCCCATGTGAAGGGACCACATGGCCAGACTCTGAGGTTATATGAAAAGTGAAAGATGTCTGACTAGCCCCAGCTACTTCAGCCACTTGCTATTCCAACTCTAGTCACTGTCTGACTGCAAATGCAGGAGATACCATAACCCAAATCAAATAGCCAAACCCTACACAAACTCCTGACCCCAGAAACTGAAAAAGATCATAAAATTGTTATTGTGGTTTTAAGCCACTATGAATTTCAATGACTTTTTATACAGATAGAATTAAGAGAAACAAAAAGCACTAATTACTAAACCTCATTTTGATTATATGTGAGAAATTTCACAGAAACAACTGAAAATAGCAATAGATACCTGGTAAAAAAATTTAGAAAGAAAGGCAAAAAATTTTCTTTCAATGACATTGTCTATAAATCTTTAGGAGAAATCATGAAATAAAACCAAAACAGGTTAGGTATTATAATATCACCTTTTTTTTAATACGATGATATTTTAAAAAACAAACTGGCTCATGCCTGTAATCCTACCACTATGGGAGGTGGGATGGATTGCTTGAGTCCAAGAGTCCAAAACCAGCCTTGGCAACATGGTGAATGGCAACATGGTGAAATCCTGCCTCTACAAAAAATACCAAAAAAAAAAAAAAAAAAATGAGCCAGGCATGGTGGCTCATGCCTGTAGTCCCAGCTATTTGGGAGGCTGAGGTGGGAACATCACCTGAGCCCAGGAAGGCGGGCTGCAGTGAGTTGTCACCGCACCACTGCACTTCAGCCTGGGTGACAGGATGAGACCCCGTCTCAAAAAAGAAAAAAAAAAGGAAATTAATATTTATTAAAATGAAAAGAGTTCAGAATTGATCACTAAATTATCCAAGTCTCCAAACAAAAACCTAAATCTCTGAGAACGCCCAAGGACATTTCCTAGACAGAGTTAATGGTTCTGTCCTCCTTCACACCCTTCTGCGTCCTATCTATATTCTGGCTGAGGACATATGCCCCTCCTACTCACCTGCTCCACTGCCAAAGCCCATCCTGAGGAGACCTTGGAGCCTGTAGTAGCCCAATACCTTTTGTGGCACCTTAAATAAGAAACTGGAAGTTTCGTCCTTGTGAAGTCTGTTGGCTCTTTACAATTAGTGAAGTGGTCTCCTGGCTCTATCTTGGGCTATATGTAATCTGTCTGACTCAGAGCACAACTGAGAAAACAGAATGCAATAAACTCCAAAATATTTGTTCGAAACCCTTTACTGTTCATTTCCCTTAACTTCTCTGTTGCTAGGTAAAAATAAATGTGTGTCTATTTGTGTGTTTGGGAGAGTGGTGGGAATCAGGCAATTATCTGCAGTTACAAAAATTAACTCACTGAATGCTTATTATGTTCCCTGCCTGTGCTAGGAGATTTGGGGACATACAAAGGTACAAACTATAAACGCTGCTCTGAAGCAAGTTTCAATGCAGCTGGGAAGACTAATCTAATTAGCAAAAAAAAAAAAATTATAAAATAAAACAATTAAGTGCTAAACTGTGCCTTAATCAGGTATTAGAGCTTTACTCAGGCTTCACAGAAGATGTGCAAAGGAAAAGTTAAGAAATACAGCAAGGAGATCACGTTAGGAACATAAAAGGAGTTTACAAAAGGCAGACAACAGGTAAGTCAGCCTGCATCAGTGATTTCAGGACAGAGTTGGGAAGGCAACGAGGGATACATGAGGAGTCCTGAAAGCTAGTCTGACAAGGGCTGCAAGGAGTCAGTAAAGGCAGCTGAAATAAGATTCGGCATGAAGAAAATAATATTTGAAATGACTCTTCTATAAAAAATGAATGTTTAAAATTGTTATAAGTAAAATTAAATACCAAGCTAAAAATACTTTCAGAAATAGAGCGAAGTATTAATAGCCTTAAAATACAAAGAGCACATACAAATTGGAAAGAAAAATATTAAATAATGGACAAGATCATATAATACACAGAAGAGAACCATAGCCATAAAAATAATCACTAACTTCACTGGTGATCAAATAAATAAAAATTAAAACAACAAGAGTTTCTTAAGTAAATCAGTATAATTTTTAATAATATTCAGTGCTCAAGGGTATGCAGCAAAAAGCACATTCTTACACTGCTGTTAGAAGCATGAATTGACATAAACATTCTGGAAAGCAATTTGGATGTATGAGTGAAGTCTTTAAAACGTCGACATCTTAACCACTTTTTTCTTAGTATCTATTTTGTAAAAATTTATCCAAAGCAAGGACCATAAATTCCAAGACTGAATTCTGAATTCAGTAAATGAATTCCACATAATGAAAGAGTAATCACTACCATTTACCATAATGATACTGATGGTGATTTAGTACCTACTGTGAACTGGGTTCTATGAAAATGCTGTTACTGATAGGGATGGGGACAGAGAAATTCTAGGCAGAAAGGGCAGCGAAACCCTGCCCTCAGTCGCAAAGCCTGAAACGGAGGCCCAAAGTGAGAACTTCTATCCCTGTTTACCCGCTCAAATGTTGCCTTTTCCTAAACCACCCATGGCCCCGCCCTGCCCTATCCTGTGCTTATAAAATCCCCAGACTCAGCCAGTAAATGGGACTACAGTCGGACATCAGAGGGAAGCAGCTTGACTTCAGAGGGACAGCTTGACAGCGTAACTTCAGAGAAGAATCTGGCTGGAGATGGTCAGACTTCAGGGGACAATTACTACCCGCCCTGTGCCCTTTTCAGCTTCTCTTCCCACTGAGAGCCACTTTCATCGGCAATAAAATTCCCCACAGTTATCAACCTTCAATTCATTCATGCGACCTCATTTTTCCTAGATACCAGACCAGAGCTTGGGAGCCATGACTGTGGATACAAAAAGGCTGTCACATTGGCCCTTTGCCTTCACTGGCAGAGGGCAGTCACCTCATGCAAAAGGGTGAAGGGCCCATTGAGCTGTTAACACTTGAGCCATCCACAGATGGCAGAGCTCAAAGAGCACTGCAACACACCCTCTGGGGTTTCAGGGGGTCATAGGCACCCCCACCTAGATGCTGCACAGGGCCCACACAGAGTTTGCTACTGCTGGTGCCCAAAAGCAGCTGACTGGATCCCATATTCGCTTGCCTACCAGCTTCCTCCCACAAGGGGTTGGGCATGGTGAGTCGAGTAAATCGAGTTTGTTCCTGCCAGCACCCAAAAGCGCTCGCTCTGCTTCCAGCACTCATTTGCTCACACACTCCCTCCCGCAAGGGGTAGACAGGGCCGGGCTGAGTAAATGAGGCACCCCTGTCCTGAGTTCCTTGAAGGTGTCAAGAAAATACCCTGCTTCATTACCATTATAATTCTGATATTTAAATAATTTAAGGCCAGCATTATCTCTATTTCATAAATGGAGAAACTGAATAGTATAAAGTTACAAATCTATAAAAAGTTATATTCAGAGCTGAAACTTGCATAGGTCTGACTTCAAAGTTTGTGCTCTTTCCACTGTTTTTATGCTCACTCATAATTATATCCACTTATAAGACCAAAAAAAATGGAAGAAACCTAAGTGACCAATGATGAAATATTACGTAAATATTCAAAGTATATTTAAAGTAAACTTTAGAAACTTGAGATAAGTTCAAGGTAAAATATAAGAATATTACAAAATCAAATTACAGAAACACATATGCAATATAATATTATGAACATGTATGGGCATGTACACCTAGGAAAGGTAATGAAAAAAAATGAACCAAAATGTTATCTGTGGTTGTATGAAGTAATGGAACTAATGAATATTTCATTTTTCCCTTATAGTGTCTATATTTTTCAAATGTATTAAAATGAGTATTTATTTAGAAGTCATAATAAAGTTATCTTTTTAAAGAAAGAGCAAATAAACAACTTAGCTAATGTTACACCTAGCAAGAAACTGAACACAAATTATATATTTTAAGTAGATTTGATTCTTCCCAAAATACTCAGTAAAGAAGAGTTCATGTTATCCAATGAATTGATTATAGTTTTCCTTTGTGATCATTTATTGCAGGAAAAATAAGCAGACTATCAGGAGGTAAATAAGAATGTTGTACATACTATGATTTGCAATGATACTGTTAAGTTTGAATAAGTAGTTCCTCCATTTCCATTATTGATTCTGAGAACAAATTTATATTAAATGATCACTCAAACCATCAACATAAATACAATACAATGTAATGTTAAAATTAAATGAACTTGCAGTCATTTAAGAGGCTCATCATTATTTTTAAATAAGATATTCTTCTACAACTTTTATTTATAGCATCTCTGTCTAGAACATGAAAAATTTAAGGAGAAAAACTACCTATATTAGTTTAAAATTATAGGTGTATATAAGAAATAAACTGTCCAAACTTCCAATTTCATGGTCATAATGCATTTAATGAGATCCTATTTTATTGCTAATAAAATTTAGATTAATCTTGAAATTTATAGATGAAGATACTAGATGCTTAAAAAGCTCATATTTTGTTATTTAAAAATCTTAAATATTCTAGTAATATTAAGTATTGAAAGCAATAAGTCTATCAATAAATAAGCAGTAAGAGGAAAAAGAGTTATTAGATTTGATATTTGTGATGACAGGTTAAGATCAGGAAGAGACGTAGAGAGGGAGCACTGCCTGCAATTGAAGCATCTCTGAATTAAATTAAAATACTGTATGTTTAGCCATCACACTTTCATTGTAATATGAAACTTAGCACTACAATTAACTGACATGGGTGACAGATGATGAGACTGAATTATTTTTCCTTAAAGTGACAAGTAAAATAATAACCTACCCTTACCAGGGTTTATTTTTAGCAGTGATTAATTCAATTAATACATATGTTGTCAAATGCCAATGGGATACACTCTTTTCCAAGCAACAGACCTACTCATAATTTTTTTCATTCAAGCGAAACTTAACTCTTCTAAAACACATCCATTACTACAGGAAGAAAAGTTATTTTTATTTATCATATTTCATGGTCCAGTTCTCTTATTTCACAAGTACTGAAACTGAGTCCCAGATTCCAAAACTTTGAAACATAAGTAATTCATCAAATGTAAAAATCATTATTTATATTGCTGCACCGCCATTTTAGGTAGCACTGAGGGGGAAAAAACTGCAATTGTTGTACGATGTCATTAGGACAAATCCCAAATTCAGTGTCTGTAAAATGTATTAAGACTGTGTGTCTTAGGAGCAAGTAGTGAATAGTTAATTTTAATGAATTTTAAAAGTTCATCAAAAAATGTAACTTAAAGGGCTATAAAAAATAGTGTTCAGTAGCACGATGAAGCAACTACAGTTCAAAATTATTGCATATTTCATAATAGCTACAAGAGAAGATTTTGAATATTCCCAAGACAAAGAAATGATAGGTGTTTCAGGTGATATATATCCCAATTACTGAGATTTAATCATTACATATTGTATGATTCTATCAAAATATCACATATACCCCATAAATATGTACAACTTTTATGTATCCATAAAAATTAAAAATAAAAAAAACCTTTAAAACAGAAATGAACAGGCCGGGCGCGGTGGCTCATGCCTGTAATCCCAGCACTTTGGGAGGCTGAGGTGGGCAGACTGCCTGAGGACAGGAGTTCCTGACCAGTCTGATCAACATGGCAAAACCCTGTCTCTACTAAAAACACAAAAAGTAGCAGGGCGTAGTGGTGCATGCCTATAGTCCCAGCTATTCGGGAGGCTGAGGCAGGAGAATTACTTCAACTCGGGAGGTGGAGGTTGCAGTGAGCCAAGGTTGTACCACCGCACTCCAGCCTGGGTGACAGAGAGTGAAACTCGATCTCAAAAAAACAAAAAAAAGAAAGAAAAGAAAAGGAGAAAGAAATAAACACAGCAGAAGTAAGATCTTGTAATTGGCATAACTACAGATAAATCAGCAATTAATATTCAATAGAATATCCTAGCACTTTAAGAGAAGAGGCTGAATTATTGTCAGATTAAACTACTAAACATTCTAAAAAAAGCTTTTTAAAATAAAACAAGATATATAACAAAAAAATAATCTTGGCTTATAAGTAACTAAGAAGTTAATCCTTAATTATAACTCTAAAGAACAATAAATACTAAACCATTTAAAAGTATGAGAAACATTTAAAAAATCATGAAAGTATCACCCTTTTTACATGTAAGGAAACATAAGACAACCAGAACAGTATGATCATTAATTATTTGTTAGATTTTTAAACTTAAAGATATAATTATTGGACAAAGTTAGAATATTTCCATTTACAAATATTTCTTAGGCAAATACCATCTGCCAGACACTGCTATGAGAACTAAAGATACAGAAGAGAATGAAGCAGACAAAATCCCCTGCCCAAATGAAGCCTACCTTCCACTGGGGAAGACAAATAATAAAAAGCATTCACAAGTGAAATATATAGTGTATTAGTGATAAATGCTAAGGAGAAAAATAAAGTGGGAGAAGGAAGATTTCTGCTATACTGACTCTGCCATTCCACCAAGAACATAAATTCTTAATCCTAAAATCCTTAAAATGATATTTTTAAAATAATCAGGACTTTGTCAGGCTAAAAAAGAGAAGAAAAGGCATTTTAATAGCTACACATTTTCTGAGACTATTACCCAATGTTAAAACAAAGGCTTTCAGGTTCTGAACAGAACAAACAGTCCAATCTACTAGCCCAGACATTGCAGGCTTCTAAATAAGCATCTTGATGACAGAATGCAATCGCAGTGATGGGTGGCAGACAGCGGATCATTTAGAAAACTCAGGATATGGACGGGCGCGGTGGTTCACAGCTGTGATCCCAACACTTTGAGAGGCCGGGTCGGGCAGATCACAAGGTCAAGAGATCGAGACCATCCTGGCCAAAATGGCAGAACCCTGTCTCTACTAAAAATACAAGAAATTAGCCAGGCATGGTGGCGGGCGCATGTAGTCCCAGCTACTTGAGAGGCTGAGGCAGAAGAATCGCGTGAACCCGGGAGGCAGAGGTTGCAGTGAGCCGAGATCACGCCACTGCACTCCAGCCTGGCAACAAAGCAAGACTCCAGCTCAAAAAAAAAAAAAAAAAAGTAAACTCAGGATGTATAGACAAACTATGCCTATCTAACTTGTGGAAAATTCACCAAAAGAGGAACAGGGTAAAGCTGGGAATTGTGGATACAAAATCAGGGAAATCTGGAAGCAGAAACAGAGTAGAGTTGGATCCCAGGGAATATGGCAAAGACCTTCCTCCTACATGAGAATACATGAGAATATGGAGGCAAATTCCTATCTTTTTCCTACATATGAGTATTATACAAAAATACCACATTCCTTGGGAACAAAGAATAAGAGTACAATAATATAATGCTACCAATGGTAAAACTCCCTCACCACAATCTTAAATTCTTGTTACAGAGTAGCAGAGAATAGAACCTGGAGCTATCTCAAACATCAGAGGCGCAGAGGCTGTGTTCCTGCTACCTGCCTTGAAAGTTTTAGCATAAGGATCAACTTCAAAACTAAATTAAGAAGTATAAACTCACTTTGGGTTTGCTGCTTCTCCAGTATTCCCCCATAAACACATTTAAGTTGCTAACAAGCAGTGCAAATTTTCTCATTGACATTCTGCTGTCTGATAAAGTAGAATATCTAATTGTTAAATAAACGTATTTTCCCCAGAATTCAATATAGCATTTTCATTAAAAAATGTTTAAACTACAACCGATAAAAATAGCTTTCTTAAGTTTGCCCCATGATTAAAAAAAGAAAAAAAAAACCTATTTACTTATCACGTCCTAGAGCTGAGCAATGTTCCTCCAGGTGCAGCCTCAATGAGATCTTGCCATAAAGAGTAAGGAAGACAGGAGGCAGGATGCAGCCACCATCACTAGTAAGCTTTAATCACTTTAGTCTTTGGCTACCTTTTCATCTCTGAGCAAATAAAGCATATATACCAAGGAAAGTATTATTAAGTAATGATGTCTGGAGAGATGCTAGGGAAGTCCAAAGATGACCAAAAGTAAAAGAAAGAAAAAGTCCCTGAAGGTAAAGTTACAAGCATAGTTTATATTGTGTAACTAATAAGAAAAGTAATCAAACTACCAAAATGTTATCACTGCCTTCAAGAAGATAACCTCAAAGTGAGATAAGAAAATAGTCATTCTTACAGAATGTGCCATATCTCATGTACTCTAATAACTTTCTGGATATTATTTATTTTAAGCTATTATAGTTCTATGATATGAATAGAGTATTCTTACGGTTTTATTAAGTGAAGAAAAAAATCTCTTTCACGTGGCCATAAACACTTGCAAATGATAAGTTACCTATTCCAGGCCAGGCATGATGGCTCATGCCTGTAATTCAGCACTTTGGGAGGCTGAGGCTGGCGGATCACTTGAGATCGGAAGTTTGAGACCAGCCTGTTCAACATGGTGAAACCCTGTCTCTACTAAAAATACAAAAAATTAGCTGGGCATAGTGGCGTGCACCTGTAATCCCAGCTACTTAGGAGGCTGAGGCAGGAGAATCGCTTGAACCCAGGAGGCAGAGGTTGCAGTGAGCCAAGATCATGCCACTGTACTCCAGCCTGGGTGATAGAGCAAGACTCCATCTCAACAAAAAAAAAAAAAAAAGAAAAGAAAAAGGAAGAAAAGAAAAGAGACATCTATTCTATAATAGAAGAAAAGAGAATATAGTTACTGAAAGTTACTTTACAATAAATGTGGTTGGTATGCATAATAATCTCTAACAACAGGGTTGTATTTGTGACAGTCCCTACTTTCTGAACAGCTATGGTTGTATGCAGCCTTCTCAATTCAAATACCATCAATCATTACCCTAAGAAGATGTTAAAGGTGTTTCTACTTCTACTTAGCAGAGTTGGAGACTGCACAAAAGGTTTACAAAGGCTTTCTTATATAAAAATATATGAGGAAACTATCCCTTAATTCCATAGTTTTATTTTCCCATAAACTTACAAAACTTGAATATACAACAACTTTGGATATACTTTGTCATAAATTCCTATCTCCTTCCTACATATGAGTATTATATAAAAATAGCTCAGACACTTGGTTGTCTTGCTTCCCCTTGTGACCTCCAAGGTAAAATAACTATTCCATTTCAGGCTGACTAATATTTCCGCAAGGCCCCCTCTCTCTTCATGGAACTTCTAGAATTTTTTTTTTTTTATTATTATACTTTAAGTTGTAGTGTACATGTGCATAACGTGCAGGTTTGTTACATATGTATACTTGTGCCATGTTGGTGTGCTGCACCCATCAACTCATCATTTACATCAGGTATAACTCCCAATGCAATCCCTCCCCCCTCCCCCCTCCCCATGATAGGCCCCTGTGTGTGATGTTCCCCTTCCTGAGTCCAAGTGATCTCATTGTTCAGTTCCCACCTATGAGTGAGAACATGCAGTGTTTGGTTTTCTGTTCTTGTGATAGTTTGCTAAGAATGATGGTATGGAGCAGTTAGGGAGCAAATTCTAGAAGTTCCATGGATGCAGCTGGAACTTCTAGAATTTGCTCCCTAACTGCTCCATACCATCTCTTAGGGAACGGCTAGTTGTGTAATGAAAATGTTCCTGTATAAATCTACCATATCAAGCACTTGTCAACAATTTCAAATAACCTAATGCTAGTCATCAAACTTAGGTTTTCAACTCTGATGTACAGTTTAAATTAAAGCCAGTAAAATGAAAAAAATAAAATCAGGCATGAAAGTTAAGTCATAAGCTCTCTTGAGAATATTTACGCATACAGACATAGGCAAGTGAAGGCTATGCAATTTCCCAGTTACTGGAGGATTTTCCACAGAGCTGAGTGTAGAGTTCATTGCTTAAAGAACATCCACTTCATAATCGATTTCTCATTGAAAGAAGTATTGTGACCAATTTTAAAATCTGCATTTTTTTCTTTATTGTTTGCACTTTGAATAAGCAGTCATATGTCTTTTTCTTATAGCAAAAATTTTACATTAGTTTTTCCATGGGTACTTAAATGTTCTACTTTCTTCTGAAACTGAACTATCATTCACTGCAATTACTCCTGATGCTATTTTTGTTCCTAACATTATATTTTTTATTCTTCTGATAATTTTTAGAGAAAAGCAATTAAAACATTTTACAATTTAAATATTTATAAGTAGGTTAAATGAGAAGAATTCTCACTTTTACTTAGGTAGGTTTAAAGCTAATTTTAGCTCCAACATGTGTTCTCATGCAATGTATTCCCAGAACAAGAAAAATTACCAGGGCTCTAAATCAGAAACAACACAGTACTAGTTATCCAACAAAGTTGTGTTATTGCCACTTAACATGTGGTGAGAAAGATACAACAACATGGTATATATCAACTTTCATCCCATTTCAAAAGTCAATATTTAAACTAAGGGTAGGCAAAGCCACTGCTCTGTATTGCAAGATTCAAAATCTTTCTTTTTCACAACTGTATGGTGGCATGTCCATTCTCTCTAAGTGCTCTCCTGGCTAATGCTTTCCCTATGTGCCAATGAACTTGCTTTCCAATGTTTCTTTGTCTTTTCCAATTCCCCAAATGTTTCATTGTTGGAACACAGTGATGTTGCTTTAAATACTGATCGGAGCTGTTGAGTGCCTTAAGATGTGTTTATCATATCGATACTCCTGTGCATATGTGTAAACATGAGAACACATACACACAAACATACATACACACATTCACACACACACTCACACACACAATTTACTCTTTCAGTCTAAATCAAAATACATTTTATTTGAAACACATCAGGAAGAACACTTCTTCAGTGTACTGCCAGATAAATTCAGGACTTCAAATTTGAAAACCTTTAACAAAAGTTATTAATTTTCTATGTTTTCTCCAATCTCTTTCAATGTGTTTAAACTGGGGGAAAATTAATTTGTAGACAAAGCAAAAAATAGCTTATAACTTTGTAACTTCAATTTGGAATATCTTATATAACCCAGGCCAGAAAATAAATGGATTTGCATGGAGTCTTTGGGACACCTACATCTTTTTTGGAGTGGGGAGGATGGGGAGCTCACCTTAGATTTCTCCAGTTATAAGAAATGCCATAAAAAGAGTTAAGCTTGGTGGAATGCCTATTATGTGCAAGGCTTTTGATTTATGTTAGCTCAACCAATACAACAATATATGCAAGAAATATGAGATGAGAACTCTGTAGGTAAGCAGATAAAGCTAACTAAGGTGACAATAAAATATGCTATGTACAGTGTTCCAATAGAATATATACAACTTTCATAAGGTAAATAATGTACATACGGTAAAAGTGTGCCTTATTATTTTAATTATTAGGATATTTAAAGTAAGTAAAATAGGTAGGGGTTAATGTCTGACCAATCCACTTGCTAAAATATATGCAACTGAGTAGTACTGGGAAGCTGTGCACATCAAGTTCTAGTTTACGTGCTGTGGACAATAAAGTGATAGATGCAAAACACAGAGGTATAGCGGAAGATTTCTTAGATGAGTTAGAAGTTGGCATGGTGTCTTGAAAGAAATTCAGATTAGAATAGGCAGGGGCAAAGGTACTCCAGTAGGAGAATACCATTTGTGTGAGGATCAAGGGCTGGAATATACCTGAAACTTTTAAATATACTAATATAGCTAGAAGGGAACACTGAAAGCATTTAAGACAAAACTCTCATTTCAAAGATAAGAAAACCAAGTCTCCAAGTGGTTAAATTGCTTTCTCACAGCTACAGGCAAGACCTGATGAAAAACACTGCTAACCTGCTGTAAAAGCCAATGTTATTTCCATTCTATCAGTGGCTTCCCATCCATCTTTAACCATGAGGCCCTAGGGATTCAACAAAGCCTAATGGAGACTCAGAAGGAAAAATGGCATCTCTGCTTTAATCCATTTTATATATTATACTTCTGATAAGATTTATTTGAAGATTCTTTCTGCGTTAACAAAGCACTCTTCAAGTCCTCATTAGTGATTAATCAACATTGTTGAGTTATGTGCTATGGGACACAGACACAGCCATAGAAGAAAAAAGTCTTGGCCAAACCTATAGCTAGTATCATACTGAAAAGGGAGAAACTGAAAGCCTTTCCTCTAAGATCAGAAACAAGACAAGGATATCCACTTTTACCATTCTTATTCAACATAGCACTGGAAGTCTTGGCCAGAGCAATTAGACAAGAGAAAGAAAGAAAGGGCACACAAACTGTAAAGGAGGAAGTCAAATTATCTTTGTTTGTAGGTGATGTATTTAGAAAAATTCTACCAAAATTCTATTAGATTCAAAATTCTACTGAAAATTCTACCAAAAAACTATTAGAACTGAAAAATTCAGTAAAGTTGCAGGATACAAAATTAACATACTATAATCAGTAGCATTTATATATGCTAACAGCTAGCAATCTAAAAAAGAAACCAAGAAAGCAATGCCATTTACAATAGCTACAGATAAAATAAAATACCAAGGAATAAACTTAACCAAAGAAGTAAAAGTTCTCCACAGTGAAAACTGTAAAACATTTATGAAAAAACTGAAGATAATACAAAAAAAGAAAGATATTCCATGTTCATGGATTAGAAGAATCAGTATTATTAAAATGTACATATTACCCAAAGCGACCTATAGATTTAATGAAATCCCCATCAAAATATCAATGACATTCTTTACAGAAATAGAGAAAACAATCCTAAAACTTACATGGAACCACAAAAGACATAGAATAGCCAAAAAAAATCCCAAAAGAACAAAGCTACGGGCATCACATTACCTGATTTCATATTATATTACAACACTATAGTAATGAAGAAAGCATAGTACTGGCATAAAAACACACAGATCAGTGGAAAAGAACAGGGAACCCAGAAACAAATCCACACATTTATAGTCAACTCATTTTCTACAAAAGTACCACGAATATACAATGGGGAAAGGACAGTCTCTTCAATAAATGATGCTGGAAAAACTGGTTATTCATATGCAGAATAATGAAACGAGATCCCATCTTGTGCCATATATAAAAATCAAATAAAAATGGATTAAAAACTTAAATGTCAGACCTGAAACCATGAATAACTATCAGAAAACATTGGGGAAATGCTCCAGGATGTTGGTCAGGGCAATTTTTGTGTGTGTAAGACCTCAAAAGCACAGGCAACCAAAGCTAAAGTAGACAAGTGGGATCACACCAAGCTGCAAAGCTCCTGCATAATAAAATAAACAATTAGCAAAGTGAAGAGATATCCTACAGAATGGAAAAAACAATTATAAACTATTCATCTGACAAGGGATTAATAACCAGAAGATACAAGGAATTCAAACTCAATAGGCAAAACAACAAATATTAAGAAGAAAAATAATAATCCATTAAAAATGGGCAAAAATCCTGAACAGACATGTTTCAAAAGAAGACATACAAATGTCCAACAGATATATTTTTAAAAGCTCAATATCACTAATCATCAGAAAAATGCAAATCAAAACCACAACGAGATATCATCTCTACCCCAGTTAAAATGGCTTATACAAAACAGGCAATAATGGATGCTGGTAAGAATGTGGAGAAAGGAGAATGCTAGCACACTGCTGGTGAGAATGTGAATTAGTACAGCCATTATGGAGAACAGTATGAAGGTTCCTCAAATAACTTAAACTAGAACTACCACAAGATCCAGCAATCCTACTGCTGGGTGTATATCCAAAATAAAAGAAATCAGTATACAGAAGAGATAGCTACATTCCCATGTTTATTGCAGCACCATTCATATTAGCCAAGACCAACCTAAGTGTCCTTCAACAATGAATGGATAAAGAAAATGTGGTACATATACACAATGGAATATTATTCAGCCAGACAAAATAATGAAATCCTGTCATTTCTAATAACATGGATGGAACTGGAGGACATTATGTTAAGTGAAATAAGCCAGGCACAGAAAGTGAAATATGGCATGTTCTCATTCATATGTGGGAGCTAAAAAAAACTGATCTCACGGAGTTAGAGAGCAGGATGACGGTTACCACAAGCTAGCAAGGGTAGTGGAGAGAAAAAATTAAGAGACGTTGATTAATGGGTATAAACATACTGTTAGAAAGAATAAGATCTAGCCTGTAATCTGAGCACTTTGAGAGATTGAGCCAAGAGGATCACTTGAGGTCAGGGGTTTGAGACCAGCCTGGCCAACATGGCAAAACTTGGTTTCTACTAAAAATACAAGAATTAGCTGGGCATGGTGGCACATGCCTGTAGTCCCCACTATACAAGAGGCTGAGGCAGAAGAATCCCATGAACCTGGGAAGTGGAGGATTCAGTGAGCCAAGATTGTGCTACTGCACTCCCAGCCTGGGCGACAGAGCAAGACTCTGTCTCACAAAAAAAAAAAAAAAAAAAAAAAAGAAAGAAAGAAAGAAAGAAAGAAAGAAAGAAAGAAAGAAAGAAAGAAAGAAAGAATAAGATCTAGTTTCTATGTTTCCATAGCACAATAAGGTGACTATAGTCAAGAACAATTTATTATATATTTCAAAATAACTAGACAAGTGAAATTGAAATGTTGCTAACACAAAGAAATGATCCATGTTTAAGGTGATGGATATCCCAATTACACTAATTTGGTTATTACACATCATATACTTGTATCAAAATACCACATGTACTCCCACAAATATTTACAACTATTATGCATTCATAAAAATTAAAAAGTTTTAAAGTATGTTAAATAAACTAATTTATAAATGAATAGGAAATAATGTTAGCACGCTTCAGTATGGAAAGAACATAGAAAATCATAAATGGCAACCAAAAACGTTATGACCTGATGCTCCAGGAAACAGAGTCATTGAAAGTTTTTGATTATAGGAGTGACACAGTATAAACTCTGTTTAGGAAAGCTTGCCATGTTATAGTACAACTAATAGATAAATAATGGAATTTCAAATGATTTAAGGAAGTTTTTAATGAAGAAGTGAAAGCAGATTAAATATGAGGCAAAAATATGTACCTGATAAGGGATCAGCATGAATACAGAAAAAAAGAATGATAAAAGAGGCATTTTCAAGATGAAATCAGTGAATAGGCTATCTCAGAGATCAGCAAATATTTTCTATAAAGAATCAGGTTTTGCCAGCCATGTGGTCTCCAATAAAGCTACTCAAATCTCCACTGTAGCAGAAAAGCGGCCATTGTCCTAAACAACACATAAACAAATGAGGGTGGCTGAATTTCAATAAAACTTCTTGTATATATAATAGGCAGTGGGTTAGATTTGGCCTGTAGGCCATCATTTACTGACTCCTGAACCAGATACAGCTGGGGAGGGACAGTGGCTCAGTCACTGGTATGTTCCACCATGAATAACTGAAAACCTAAAATAGCAGTGCTAAGCAAAAGTTTAGCTCACTCTCATTCTAAACAAAATCCACAGATAACAGACAGGTCTGTTATGGCAACTCCACAATTCTGAAAGACTCAAGCTCCTTCTATACCATTATTTCACCATCCTTAACATGTGACTTCTAGCACTTGGTTCAAGGTATGAACTTGAGTTTGAGCCATGAAATGAGCATTCCAGCAAGCAGGAATGAAGAAGGGTACAAAAGGACATGCCCTTCATCTTAAGGACAAATCTGTAATTTGCAAAACATTTCTGCTTGGCTAGTTGTCTACTGTCATATAAAAGCCAAAAAGGATCAGACTTGTTTCAAAGTAAGTGGCTCAATATCTTGAGCTTTTATCATTCATTCTCTCTAAATAAAAAAAAAATATATATATATATATATATATTCATACACCTCTTGATTGTTAGCCTGTATAAAATTTCTTATTGGCTGAAAGCTACTCAATAAACTGTTTTCCTTCTGTCTGTAGTAATAAAACTATACAACACTATAAACATTTTCCATGTTAAACTCCAAGATATTTGGATTTCTGGCTAGAAACAGTAGAGCTTTTGTTTTTAAAATTAAAGCAGACCCTTAGACCTAATTTACCTCAGAATGCCAAATATTTTTCTCTTCTGTTATGCTCTAACATTACTATCACCTATTCCAAAAACACATGACTTACGACTACATAAGAAACCAATGGTACCATCTCTGGGTGGTCCCTGAAAATGGATCATTGATATAAAGAATAGAAAAAAACAAGAATGTCTGAAGATAAGAATCTCTTGAAGGGTCTAGTATACAGGAGATTTATGCTGTGAAATTATGCTTATGGTAAACACGAGTCGTAATACTACAGCTGTACCAAAAAGATGCTTCACAGAGCACTAGTAATACAGATAGGACGTTTCCTTTTATTGAAATAATTTGACTTTCCTTAAAAGAAAACTTATGACTAAAGCTGCCATCTTAAAACATAAAGATTTACTACATTTTTGGACCTTCATATTGGTAAAAAGAGACAATAAATTCCAGATAGTTCTAATTAGATAAAGGGGTTGGTCTTTAGGACCATGCAGTAATTCAGTATGTGTTGACACTAACTCTCAAACAATAATTGAAAGGATTTTATGCTTTACTTTGACACCGAAAACATGCAGATAATTTGATTAACATTTAAATCTTTGAACACTAATTTTTAAATGGCCTCTCACATTGACCTTTTAATTTTTTACTTTAAGGAGATTTCAAAAATAATAAATAGTGCACAAAACTTTCCAAATTGCCACTAAAATCATACTCTCTACCCTAGATCTTATTTCAGATATATCTCAACTCACATAATATTTTTATTACCTGACATTTTAATCAAAGATCAAAAACTTCACTGGCCAAAGCATTTCCAAAGCTCTGTGAAGTAAATTAACTTTATGAAATGGAACCCAACTACATATTTTGTAATGAAATTTTATATTACATTTCAAGAAAAAATGCTGTCCTTATAAAGATAGCCAATGTGGCTCAGACAATAATAATGGTAAAAATATGTAAAAGAAATGTGAGAAGTAAGAAATATTTTAATAAACCCAAAGCAATATTCAACTTTGAGGAGTCTCTGCAAAATGCTTACTGACTCATGGATTACCAATGAGTCCATCCCGACTGAGTCCAGGAAGGAAACTTACCTTACAATGTTATCAGGCAGAAGGCAAAGGGAGAGGTGAGGTGGGAATAATTTGAACACATTGTTTCAAGGTGTTCTACATGTCTCATAAGACTGTACTACTTCAACTACCTTAACATTATCATGGATTACTAACAGGATTATTTCAAATGCTTTGGAAAAGATATTTCATTCCACAAGTAATGTGTAAATGAATACTTACTTTTTACACTAAAAATATACAGAAATTCGTAGACTAAAAATGCATATGATCCTCCTGAAATTCTTTTTGTGCCCCCCTCCAGTTCTGTAATCTTTAATATGGACTCCCCATCACTAGGAACATAGAGTTAAAATACCTTTTTGTGGCTTTCAAGCGACCCTAAAATCTGGCCTCCCTTATCTTAACTACTAACACTTACCCTCTCAAGACTTCCACACTTCAGGTTCTTTTCCAGCCAAATCAGCTTCCTCGTGTTTCCAACTATACCATGCTCATTCCAAAATCAAGATTTTAATCATTGTTTATAACTCCTGACCTGTAATCGTTTTGCTTAAATTTGCACTACCATCCTCATTCCCTAGTTAAAACCCTAATGTTCTCACATGAACCCATGACCACTTCAGCCTGAGTCCTCTTATTTCAGAGTACAGAGATACAGGTTACCTACACTACTAACTATGACACCAGACACTATCAGAGCATCCTTATAATAAGAAATACACATTTCCGAATAATGACTAACACTGTGGACCTACTGTTATGAGCTGAATTGTGTTCACCAAAATTCGTATGATGAAGTCTCAGAATATGAGAGTATCTGTAGACAAAGCCTTTAAAGAAGTAATTATATTAAAACAAGGCTGTTAGGGTGGTCCCTAATCCAACATGACTGGCGTTCTTATAAGAAGAGATTAGGAGACAGAGGGAGACACCAGAGAGATGACACTCACAGAGGGACAATGATGAGAACAGGCAGCAAGGGTAGCCAAATGAAAGCTAAGGAAAAAAGTCCCACAAGAACCCAACCCTATGGACTTCTTGATCTTGGACTTCCAGCCTTCAGAACTGTGAGAAAGTTAATCTGTTGTTTCAGCCACCCAGTCTGCAGTATTTTGTTAGGGTAACCCTAGCAAGTAACACACCTGCCATATGCCCAGACAGTGTATAAAATATCTTACTTATGTAATACTTTACTCGTCAACACAGCTCTGTATGGAAGGTGTGCTTATTACCCAAGGAAAGGGAAAGAAATGAAGTAATCTGCTCAAGGTCTCACAGATACATACTAGAGCCTAAGACCGCTTTATTTTAAAGGTCATTATATTATCCACCATAGTGTATTAATCATATGTGAATGATCCAAATGGAACACTATTATTGCTTATTCTGCTTTCTCAGTAGAATGCTGATAAACGATGATGATTTGAGAATTAGAAAACTTTTTTTTAACCTTTTATTCCATACATTTTTAAGAAGATATACGGTAGTCAGTTTCCAAAATTAATAGCCTACGAATCAACACACATATGTTCATCTTGATTCCATGTTTCTTATTTCATATCAAACATGAGTGATAACCCACCATACACAACCTAATAAAAAGGTTACCATATTTCACTGATGCAAAAACCTGTATTTCTTACATTTTTAACATATTTGAAAAAGATACATCTTACAGTCAGTAACATTTATCATCACCATAGGCAAATTGAAACGATTCTTAGATCTCAGAGTTGAAATACTTTAATTCACTAACTGAAGTTATATGTTGTCTCTGAGACTTACATAAAAATGAATCATCACAATACCATCTATGATGCATTCCTGTGATAAGCTAAAGGAACAGCAGAAAGGTTGGGCCAGTTGAAGAAAAATATTTCTCACCTAAAGTTGCACTGCAAACAATGGGGAAAGAAGAGGGGGAAAAAAAAAAAAGAAAAGAAAAAAGGGCACGTGAAATTGCAAACAACACTGCAAGTAATAGAGCTCATTTTAAACATCCTAAAGTCTTGTAAGGAAAAAAAAAAAAAGACAAAAAGAAAAAGCCACAAAAAATGCTTACATACATTCTCCCACACACATGTTACAAAAGGGAAAAAAACCACCAAACAGGAGGCAGACTCTGTACACAGTGTGTCCATAAAGTGGAAACCAGTCTCACACTTTATAGTCACACCTCATATACCGCCATGGAAGGCAGGCCTCCTAGGTGAGGCATCGAGTTTCACAGGCATGCTCAAACACAGGATTGTTAACACTAATCCCCAGCAAGATCTGTGAATGAGAAGAAAGAAAGATAGGTAAATAGCCTGCGAAATATGGCCCCAATTAGAGGACTCACAACACTTGCCCTATTGATTATCTGTTATTTGGTCAAATGAATAAACCAGTAACAATCATTGAATGCTGCATGTATCAACATAGTAATCTACAATTTAAAAGACTGCTTTATCAGTTTTTACCACAATAACGCCTGTGTTCATCTTTAGTTACCTCTTAATTTATATTTCTACTTGAAAATACACAGTTTTCTTTGATGTCACAAGTAATGCAACCTAAAGCCCATTAGAAAAAGATGTAGTTACAATTACACTGAAACTGAGCCTTTTTGAAGAGTAAAAAAAATAATAATTTAAATTTTTTTCTTTAAACAACACAATACAAATCAAACTCTACTTCCATCAAAGGGCTGCCAAAAACACTATTGATGGGATTTGCCAATGATCCATAATTTATATTATAAGGTATGATAAGAACACACTAAATCTGTTAACGTTGTTAAAAAGTAAATTCTGGTCTGTTATTGTAACCCAAGTAGCTAGAAATTAAATGTAGAACTCTACTAATATAAATGTTCCACAAACTCAGTACTCTGTTCTTTTTCTTTCTGGAGATGAGTTTTACCATTTGTTTTTCATCATACAAACAAGAAACCATTAAAATCTGATGTGCTGACCTCAATTAAAAAAGAAGGTTAAAATAAGCTACCCCACATTCCAAAACATAAAAGCCTCTTATCTTTTTGTGTTATTGTTAATAATTATATTATGTCTTTATATGGAGGGGGTTATCATAAAAACAATTTTTATTTAAAAAGAAACATGCGCTTTGGGAGACCAAGGTGGGAGGATCACTTGAAGCCAGGAATTTGAGACCAGTCTGGGTAACACAGCAGGACCTCATCTCTACAAAAAAAATTAAAAATTTAAAAAAAAAGAAACAAACAGGTGAACTTAAAACTCTCTTCTCTAGAAAAAAAAAAAAGTCTTTAATTATGAAGAACAAAATTACAAGACATATTTGGTTTTTGGTTTTAAAACTATTGATGGAATATAATTTCAAAATGTTAGATACCAAGAATTTGTAAAGGCTTTCATTTCAAATTCTAGAAATTTGAAATAAAGTGTAACTTGCAGTCACAAACACAACTAAATAAAACCTATTGGCAACATGTGATTCCTCATTTATAAAATGGGGAAAGAGCATTTGCTGCTTTAGAAAGCTATTGTAAGAATTAAATGTGTTGGCCAGGCATGGTGGCTAAAGCCTGTAATCCCAGCACTTTGGGAGGCCAAGGCAGGTGGATCACCTGAGGCCAGGAGTTCGAGACCAGCCTGACCAATATGGTGAAATCCGTCTCTACTAAAAATACAAAAATAAGCCAGGTGTGGTGGCGCACACTGTAATCCCAGCTACTCGGGAGGCTGAGAAAGGAGAATCGCTTGAACCCAGCAGGCAGAGCTTTCAGCGAGCTGAGACCGCACCACTGCACTCCAGCCTGGGTGACAGAGTGAGATTCCATCTTAAAAAAAAAAAAAAGAAAGAATTAAATGTGTTAATACACGTAAAGCATGAGGAACAATGCCTAGCCTACCATAGCATGCACCTGTTAGTGTTTGCTCTTAGTACTAGTATCAGTATTGCTATTAGTATTAACATTATTAGCACTGACTGAAGGTCCAGTCCACCTCTATCTAGGCACATACAAATCTATTTAAGGCATGTCCCAGAGGAAGACTCTTTTCTGTAACTCAGCTCTTACACACATGACTCTCTTCTAATCTCTTACTGCTTTCTGCTAGTCTGACTATACATCCTAGATTTTAATTTTCACTTTTCACTGCTGTGTATATTAAGCTTAAGTAATCACATGAATATAAAATCCTTAAAAGAGGAGATCATACAACACAGTTTCTGCTGTCTTCTCCAGTTCTCAAGCCTCAAGCCCTGAAGGAAGCAACTCTCTTCAGAGCAGCTGACAGAAACCGAATCATCTTCCACTAACACTAGTTATAGGCAAGGTAGAAGATGCTAAACCATAACAGTACTGATCATGTTCCCACTCTTCAGATGCCCTCCAGTTTAACTACAGAGATAGAAATATGCATATTATAAAGCAACATAAGTTCTAAGCTAAATCAAACACCCACTACAATTCTTGCTGTATGGAAGTCTAAAGATGGAAAGATAATTAAAGTATAAGGGGGTTAGGAAAGACCTAATGGAGACAGATTGTGAATGTGAAGGGTAAGTCTTATATAAAAATAATGGGAGGAGGAGGAGGAGGAGGAGGAGGAGAAGAGGAGAGAGAAGAAGAAGAAAGGAAGAAGAAGAAGAAGGAAGAAGAAGAAGAAGAAGAAGAAGAAGAAGAAGAAGAAGAAGAAGAAGAAGAAGAAGAAGAAGAAGAAGCAGCAGCAGCAGCAGCAGCAGCAGCAGCAGCAGCAAAAGAGCATTTAGCACCATGTTAAATAATTTTCATACAATAAGCAAAATAGCTAATACATATTAGGTGTTCAGTATGAGGAACTATTCTAAGTGCTTTATAAATATTCACACTTTTGATCTTCAGAATATCCCTTTTGAGATAAACATTGTGGTCTCCATCATTTAAAAAAAAACTAAAAGGGAGACACAGAAAAATTAGATATGATCATACAGCTTATCTACCCAAGATCATTCAGCTCATAAATAGAAAGACTGAGTTATAAAACCAGGAACGCAGGCTCTCAAGTCCCACTCTTTATCATTATGTTTAACTACTCTCTTTATGGGCTCATGTAATTCTCATCACAATTCTGCAAAGGTGGTTGTGCATTCTACATACTGTAATCCATGTAAACAGAGTCCTTGGCATGTGCATTGCACAATCTGAGCAGCCATATGTGGCAGCCTTAATGATATGCATTGCATAGGTAGAAAGATTAATAATTTAGCCAAAGCTGCAGAGTTTGGATAGTCAAGATCTGAAATGCAGTCAGTCTCACTCTTTCCACTCAGCCACGAAGTATATGAGTAAAAAATAAATGTTGAGAACATGTTAGACAAGAGAGAAAAGAATCAGGAAAGCTAAGGTATAGTAATGAGCAAGAACTGTTCTGGGCTTCAAGGAGTAAACCAGTCTCTGGTTTGGTCAGAGAAAGAATAGAATGAAAACACACACTTCATCTCCCATCTGACCAACACGCTCCGGGTGAGAGAAAAAGCCACTGAATGTTCCCGAAAAGTGCAGCATAAAAACACCTTTAAAGGCCTGAACCTGGAAATAATATAAGGACAAACTGTAAGGAGAAGCAGTTCCCTCTTGTTGAGGAAAAAAAAAATTAAATAGGAACAAAGACAGCAACTGAAGGCTCAGTATCAGAGAGATTGCAGGAAAAGGTTGGGGTTATGGATGCAAAAGCATTCTACAAAAGAAAAACCATTACAAATCCAAAATGTGAAACCCATAATAATGGGAAAGCAATGAAAATTGATTAAACGGTGGGATGAGAATATAGTATAGTGTACAAGTTCACTTGGAGTCTATTTTATACAATGTGTTTTGCATTTAAAATACAATAAATTTTTGGAATATTCAGAAATAATGTAAAAAATGAATTATAAAGTAAACTGTAATCTTGTATTTATTACACTTATATTTGGTTTGGACTAATTTCTCCTCAAATTACAAAGAATAATCAAATAAGAATATGTAACACTATACAGAAACTTTTTGGTTTCAAAATATACATATATGACATGCTCATTCATCCTCTTATACAGAGGTTGGAAACATTTCTTTGAGGAAAATAACACTTATTCAGGCTCACTATTAAATGAGATACTTATTTCTGAGGTCATTTTATCCTTAGTGGCTCCATCAGATAAGAACTAATCCATCCATTTTATAGACGAGAACATTGAGACCTACTTAAGAAATTTAGGTAAGGAACTAGGTGAAGGTACAGCAATTTATAAGCCTCTTGGAGACATGATTATATATCCAAAACTGCACTGCTTTTCTTACAACCAAACCAGTGATCCCCAGTCTTTTGGGCACCAGTGACCAGTTTGTGGAAGACAATTTTTCCACGAGGGAAGGGGTAGAGGGTGGGGAGGAGACAATGGAGAGTGGTTTGGGGATGAAACTGTTCCACATCAGATCATCAGGCGTTAGTTAGATTCTCATAAGGAGTGATCCCTCACATGCACAGTTCACAATAGGGTGCAGGCTCCTATGAAAATCTAATGCCGCTGCTCATCTAACAGGAGGTGGAGCTCAGGCAGTTAATGCTCACGTCCTGCTGTGCAGCCTAGTTCCTAACAGGCCATGGACTAGTACCAGTCCATGGCCCAGGGGTTGGGGACCCCTGAACTAAACCACCCTGTCTCTTAACCTCTAAGTCTTAGTAATCTAGTAACAATCTAATAACAATTAACATAAATCTAAGTGAGCAAGTCTGCCCTAATGATCTCTGGCCTTTATAAAAGGAAGTGATGACGGGTGCCGTGGCTCACATCTGTCATCCCAGCACTTTAGGAAGCCGAGGTGGGTGGACAGCCTGAGCTCAGGAGTTTGAGGCCAGCCTGGGCAACATGGTGAAACTCCGTTTCTACTAAAATACAAAAGAAATTAGCCAGGAGTGGCAGCTTGCACCTGTAGTCCCAGCTACTTGGGAGGCTGAGGCAGGAGAATTGCTTGAACCTGGGAGGCAGAAGTTGCAGTGAGCCAAGATTGCACCATTACACCCCAGCCTGGGCGACAGAGCGAGACACCATTTCTAAAAAAAAGAGCAGGTACTCTTTTTCTATCCCTTGCTAGTAAATGCTGAACTAGCTCAGATGCATCTACCTTATTGTAAAAATATGTTCCATAAAGGGGATCCCAACTAAAATTTTAATAGGAATGAAGAATGGAATGTAATGGCAAATACTAAAATCAAAGTGCAAACAAGACTTGTTTGTTCCTCGCAATAAAACCTCTGGAAAAGAAATGAAGCTTCTTCCAAATACACAGAGCAAGAAGTGGAGACAGACAAGAAAACTGCAAAAGTGATATTAAGCGGTCTGTGGCACATTCCTCTGTACTTCATAATGAAACCAAATGTTTTCTTGTTAAAAGTTAATGTAATTGTGACTTAAAAAAAATTAAAGTTGCCTTTAAATGTTAATAATTAATTAGGAATACATAAATGCAAAATAGTGATAATTAACACATTTCTTTTCTGTCCATGAGAAGGTCCTAAGGTAGCTATCCTTCTGTGCCTGATACAAAATAACCTATTTCAACTTTTCCATATGTAGGCAGCAGCTCAAAAGATTAAAGTATTTCTCTGAGGAAGTAGTAACATATTTGTGTCTAGCACCTGGTAAACACACAATTCACATTATTAAATGACTTAAAAGAATGAATGACTTGGATTCCAAGGCAAGATGGCTGAATAGGAACAGCTCCAATCTGCTGGTCCCAGTGAGACCAACACATAAAGCAGGTGATTTCTGCATTTACAACTGAGGTATCTGGTGCATCTCACTGGGATTGGTTAGACAGTGGGCGCAGCCCACGGAGGACAACCAGAAGCAGGGTGGGCCTTCGCCTCTCCCAGGAGGCACAAGGGATCAGGGAACTCCCACCCCTAGCTGTGAGGGATTGTGCATTCCAGCCCAGATACTATGCTTTTCCCATAGTCTTTGCAACCCACAGACCATGAGATTCCCTCAGGTGCCTATACCACAAAGGCCCTGGGTTTCAAGCACAAAACTGGGCAGTTGTTGGAAGAGACACCAAGCTAGCTGCAGGAGTTTTTTTTTCATACTCCAGTAGCTGCCAGCACAGCAGTCTGAAGAGGACCTGGGAAGCTTGAGCTTGGTGCGGGGAGGGGCACCCACCATTACTGATGCTTGAGTAGGTGGTTTTCCCCTCACATTGTAAACAAAGCTGCCTGGAAGTTCGGACTGGGTGGAGCCCACCCCAGCACCCGAAAGCCACAGTAGTCAGACTGCCTCTCTAGATTCCTACTCTCTGGGCAGGTCATCTCTGAAAGAAAGGCAGCAGCCCCAGCCAGGGGCTTACAGATAAAACTCCTATCTCCCTGGAAGAGAGCACCTGGGGGAAGGGGCGGCTGTGGGCGCAGCTTCAGCAGACTTAAATGTTCCTGCCTGCCGGCTCTGAAGAGAGCAGTGGATCTCCCAGCACAGCGCTCAAGCTCTGTAAGGGATACAGTACCTCCTCAAGTGGGTTCCCTGACCCCCGTGACACCTGACTAGGAGATATCTCCCAGCAGGGGTCGACAGACACCTCATAGAGGAGAACTCTGGCTGGCATCTGGCGGGTGACCCTCTGGGACGAAGCTTCATCTAAAGCTCCATCTGAAGCTCACCAACATCAAAGATCAAAGGTAAATAAATCCGCGAAGATGAGGAAAAAACAGCGCAAAAAGGCTGAAAATTCCAAAAGCCAGAATGCCTCTTCTCCAAAGGATCACAACTCCTTGCCAGCAAGGGAACAAAACTAGATGGAGAATGAGTTTGATGAATTGACAGAAGTAGGCTTCAGAAGGTGGATAATGATAAACTCCTCCAAGCTAAAGGAGCACGTTCTAACTCAATGCAAGGAAGCTAAGAACCTTGATAATAGGTTAGAGGTATTGCTAAGTATTACCTTACCAATACCTCAAGTATTAAGAGGTATTGCTAAACTGGTTATTCAACCAGTTTAGAGAAAAACATAAAAGACCTGATTGAGCTGAAAAACATAGCACAAGAACTTTGTGAAGCACACACAAGTATCAATAGCCAAATCATTCAAGTGGAAGAAAGGATATCAGAGATTGAAGATCAACTTAATGAAATAAAGTATAAGACAAGATTAAAGAAAAAAAGATGAAAAGGAACCAAAAAAGCCTTCAACCTCCAAGAAATATGAGACTATGTGAAGACCAAACCTATGTTTCATTGGTGTACCTGAAAGTGACGGGGAGAATGGAACCAAGTTGGAAAACACACTTCAGGATATTATCCAGGAGAACTTCCCCAATCTAGCAAGGCAAGCCAACATTCAAATTCAGGAAATATAGAGAACACCACAAAGATACTCCTCGAGAACAGCAATCCCAAGACACATAATCATCAGATTCACCACGGTTGAAATGAAGAAAAAAATATTAAAGGCAGCCAGATAGAAAGGTCAGGTTACCCACAAAGGGAAGCACATCAGGCTAACAGCAGATCTCTCTGCAGAAACTCTACAAGCAAGAAGAGAGTGGGGACCAATATTCAATATTCTTAAAGAAAAGAATTTGCAACCCAGAATTTCATATTCAGCCAAACTAAGCTTCATAAGTGAAAAAGAAGTAAAATCCTTTATAAACAAACAAACACTGAGGGATTTGGTCACCACCAGGCCTGCCTTATAAGAGCTCCTGAAGGAAGGAGTAAATATGGAAAGGAAAAACCGGTACCAGACACTGTAAAAACAAAACAAAATGTAAAGACCATTGACACTATGAAGAAACTGCATCAACTAACGGGCAAAATAACCAGCTAGCATCATAATGACAGGATCAAATTCACACATAACAATATTAACCTTAAATGTAAATGGGCTAAATGCCCCAATTAAAAGACACAGACTGGCAAACTGGATTAAGAGTCAAGACTCATCAGTGTACTGTATTCAGCAGACCCATCTCACGTGCAAAGACACACATAGGCTCAAAATAAAGGGAGGAAGAAATATTTACCAAGCAAATGGAAAGCAAACAAAACAAAACAAAACAAAAAACCAGGGGTTGCAATCCTAGTCTCTGATAAAACAGACTTTAATCCAACAAAGATCAAAAGAGACAAAGAAGGCCATTACATAATGGTAAAAGGATCAATGCAACAAAAAGAGCTAACTATCTTAAATATATATGCACCCAATACAGGAGCACCCAGATTCATAAAGCAAGTTTTTAGAGACCTACAAAGAGACTCAGGTTCCCACACTATAATAGTGGGAGACTTTAACACCACACTGTCAATATTCGATAGATCAATGAGATGGAAAATTATCAAGGACATTCAGGACTTGAATACAGCTCTGGACCAAGTAGACCTAACAGACATCTACAGACTCTCTACTCCAAAACAACAGAATATACATTCTTCTCAACACCACATCACACTTATTCTAAAACTAACCACATAATTGGAAGTAAAACACTCCTCAGCAAATGCAAAAGAACAGAAATCATAACAAAGAGTCTCTTGGACCACAACGCAATCAAATTAGAACTCAATTGAGAAACTCACTCAAAACCGCACGACGACATGGAAACTGAACAACCTGCTCCTGAATGACTACTGGGTAAATAACAAAATTAAAGTAGAAATAAAAAAGTTCTTTGAAACCAATGAGAACGAAGACACAATGTACCAGAATCTCTGGGACACAGTTAAAGCAGTGTTTAGAGGGAAATTTATAGCACTAACTGCCTACAGGAGAATCAAGAAAGACCTAAAATCAATACCCTAACATCACAATGAAAAGAATTAGAGAAGCAAGAGCAAACAAATTCAAAAGCCAGCAGAAGACAAGAAATAACTAAGATCAGAGCAGAACTGAAGGAGATAGACACACAAAAAACCTTTCAAAAAAAATCAATGAATCCAGGAGCTGGTATTTGAAAAGATTAAGACAACAGATAGACTGCTAGCCAGACTAATAAAGAAGAAAAGAGAGAAGAATCAAATAGACACAATAAAAAAATGATAAAGGGGAGATCATCTCTGATCCCACAAAAATACAAACTACCATCAGAGAATACTATGAACACCTCTAAGCAAATAAATTAGAAAATCTAGAAGAAATGGATACATTCCTAGACACATACACCCTCCCAAGACTAAACTAGGAAAAAGTCGAATCCCTGAATGGACCAGTAACAAGTTCTGAAATTGAGGCAGTAATTAATAGCCTACCATCCAAAAAAAGAGTCCAGGACCAGATAAATTCACACCCAAATTCTTCCAGAGGTACAAAGAGGAGCTGATACCATTCCTTCTGAAACTATTCCAGACAACAGAAAAAGAGGGACCCCTCCCTAACTCATTTCATGAGGCCAGCATCTTCCTGATACCAAAACCTGGTAGAGACACAACAAAAAAAAGAAATGTTCAGGCCAATATCCCTGATGAATATTGATGCAAAAATCCTCAATAAAATACTGGCAAACCGAATCCAGCAACACATCAAAAATCTTATCCACCACGATCAAGTCGGCTTCATTCCTGGGATGCAAGGCTGGTTCAACATACATAAATCAATAAACTTAATCCATCACATAAACAGAACCAATGACAAAAAGCACATAATTATCTCAATAGATGCGGAAAAGGCCTTCGACTAAATTCAACAGTCCTTCATGCTAAAAATACTCAATAAACTAGGTGTTGATGGAACGCATCTCAAAATAATAAGAGCTATTGATGACAACCCCACAGCCAATATCATACTGAATGGGCAAACACTGGAAGCATTCCCTTTGAAAACCTGCACAAGACAAGGAAGCCCTCTCTCACCATTCCTATTCAACATAGTATTGGAAGCTCTGGCCCGGGCAATCAGGCAAGAGAAAGAAAGGGTATTCATATAGGAAGAGAGGAAGTCAATTTATCTCTGTTTGCAGATGACATGATTGTATATTTAGAAAACCCCACTGTCTCAACCCAAATCTCCTTAAACTGATAAACAACTTCAGTGAAGTCTCAGGAAACAAAATTAATATGCAAAAATCACAAGCATTCCTATTCATCAATAACAGACAAACATAGAGCCAAATCATGGGCAAACTCCCATTCACAACTGCTACAAAGAGAATAAAATACCTAGGAATATAACTTACAAGGGATGGGAAGGACCTCTTCAAGGAGAACTACAAACCACTGCTCAAGGAAATAAGAGAGGACACAAACAAATGGAAAAACATTCCATGCTCATGGATAGGAAGAATCAATATCGTGAAAATGGCCATACCAATTTATAGCTTCAATGCTATTCCCATCAAGCTACTACTGACTTCCTTCACAGAATTAGAGAAAACTACTTTAAATTTCATACAAAACCAAAAAAGGGCCATATGGCCAAGACAATCCTAAGCAGAAAGAACAAAACTGGAGGCATCACGCTACCTGACGTCAAACTGTACTACGTACGTGGTATAGTAACCAAAACAGCATGGTACTGGTACCAAAAACAGATATATAGACCAATGGAACAGAACAGAGGCCTCAGAAATAACACCACACATCTACAACCATCTGATCTTTGACAAACCTGACAAAAACAAGAAATGGGGAAAGGATTCTCTGTTTAATAAATGGTGTTGGGAAAACTGGCTAGCCATATGCAGAAAACTGAAACTGGACTCCTTCCTTACACCTTATACAAAAATTAACTCAAGATAGATTAAAGATTTAAACATAAGACCTAAAACCGTAAAAACCCTAGAAGAAACCTAGGCTATACCATTCAGGATATAGGAGTGGGCAAAGACTTCATGACTAAAACACCAAAAACAACTGCAAAAAAGCCAGAATTGACAAACAGGATCTAATTACACTAAAGAGCTTCTGCATAGCAAAAGAAAGTATCATCAGAGTGAACAGACAACCTACAGAATGGGAGAAAATTTTTGCAATCTATCCATCTGACAAAGGGCTAATATCCAGAATCTACAAGGAACTTAACCAAATTTCCAAGAAAAAAACAACCCCATCAAAAAGTGGGCAAAGGATATGAACAGATACTTTTCAAAAGAAGACATTTATGGGACCAACAAACATATGAAAAAAAGCTCATCATCACTGGTCATTAGAGAAATGCAAATCAAAACCACAATGAGATATCATCTCACGCCAGTTAGAATGGCGATCATTAAAAAGTCAGGAAACAACAGATGCCGGAGAGGACATGGAGAAACAGGAACGCTTTTACACTGTTGGTGGGAGTGTAAATTAGTTCAACCATTATGGAAGACAACGTGGCAACTCCTCAAGGATCTAAAACTAGAAATACCATTTGACCCAGCAATCCCATTACTGAGTATACACCCAAAGGATTATAAATTATTCTACTTTAAAGACACATGCACACATATGTTTATCACAGCACTGTTCACAATAGCAAAGACTTGAAACTAACCCAAATGCCCATCAATGATAGACTGAATAAGGAAAATGTGGCACATATACACACGAAATACTATGCAGCCATAAAAAAGAATGAGTTAATGTCCTTTGCAGGAACATGGATGAAGCTAGAAACCATCATTCTCAGCAAACTAACACAGTAACAGAAAACCAAACACCATGTGTTCTTACTCATAAATGGGAATTGAACAATGAGAACACATGGGCACAGGGAGGGCAGCCTCACACACCAGGGCCTGTTGGGGGGTGGAGCACAAGGGGAGGGATAGCATTAGGAGAAATACCTAACGTAGATGATGGGCTGATGGGTGCAGCAAACCACCATGGCACATGTCTATCTATGTAACAAACCTGCACGTTCTGCACATATATCCCAGAACTTAAAGTATAATTTAAAGAAATGAAAGAATGACTTTTCATTTGCAGACAAAAGAATACTAATAAATTGTTTAAAACGTTCATTGCCTCCCTACTAGCTAGCAAGCAACACCCACGCTCCTTGGCAAGGTATGCCTCACAACCTCTCGTCCCCAGACTCATCTCTCTATCTATATGCAAAGCCAGGCAGAGATCGTGATTCAGCAAATCTAGGCTGAAACTTACATACCTGTAGTTTAAAATGAAAGAAAAAGAGAAATAACCCAGGAAATTCTGTTGTGCAGCCCAGATTCCGGAATTCAAACCTCTGATTTATAAATGAGGGAATTTCAGCCCAGACGGTTATTGAAGTTGCCCAAGGTTGTACAGTTCAATAAGAGAAACTGCAAGTCCTTCTTTAAAAAAAGGACCTGACCTCCTCAAAAATAGGAACTACTATGCCGCATGCTTTATGCTCCTTGTTTTTCCTTTAACCTTGTTTTTAGCTTTTATCCAAATGAGGTGGATTAGATACCTCAAGAGCATTATTTACTCATTTGTTTTCTGGCAAAAGTACTGGTTTTATGCTTGACTTTGATATATTTGGCTTGGAAACCTGAGAATTTCTGGTCACAGACTCAAAGAACTATGAATGCCTCCTTGCTCTCTCTGGTACTGTTCTGGCCTTTCTTCTACATTCCTCATTTCAGGTATCTCTTCATGCTTCTGAACATGTTTGATCTAGGGCTTCTCAAAGTGATTCTGGTGCATTACTGTAGAATTTACCACCTGGTATAGACAAAAGCTCTTTAGAAAAGTTTGAACTGTAAGCACACAACTAAAGTTAGAGAAAGGCAAGTACCTGGCATGATGGTGAACTAAGCTATGACCAGGAAGAAGCTAAGGACAGAGGCTTGGAGTCAGAAAATCGTGAGTGAACATCTTGTCTCCACCCTGTCTGGTGAGTGTCACTGGAATGTAACTTGTTCCCACATGTAAAGCGCATCACAGGATCTTGAGAATTAAATGAGCTAGCATATATAAAGAACTTAACACATAATAGCAGTCAATGAATTGTAGCTAGCAGTAGTAGTTTAGCATGGTACTAGCAGCAGTAGTCGTAATATGGTCTGAATCTGTGAGTAATGGAAGAAAAAAGTGAAGCTTGCTGGGTAAATGTGGTTTGGGACTAAGGCCATGAACAGCCAGAGGTGGTGCGGGTTGGAGGAGGCCTCCTTTCAGGAAAGACATCCCTTTCAGGAATGGAGTAAAATTGTAAGGAGGACTGGTGCTACAGGAGATAAGACAGACCAGACAATACATAAGTAAATCTTACCTCGCATGCCCAGCAGGGACTGTTACACAAAGGTAGGTGACATGACTCCAAAATCCTGGCTGCCTAGTAAATGCTTTACTTCAATCAACAAACACATTTGTATTAAACATCTGCTCTGCTCCAATCACACAGGTATACAAGCAAAGAAGTACTCCAGCTCTCAAGGATCTTACTAGCTAAAGGAAACATAAATTAACATAAATGAACAATAGTCACCAATTAGCTCAAAGGAGTGGGCATCTGGAAAAAATTCTGACTATTTTTTTAAGATGGGCTATTCCTTGCCAATATTCCCAAACAAACTCACACTATCCAGTCTTTCGCTTTATCCAGTTTCTTAAAACCACCTTCTCCACAAGATAAGCACGTGTAAAGGGTGGTAAGCCAATCTAATAGTTATATCTAAAAATTTCCTGACTAAAAATTTCACTTGTTAAAGGAGTTCACAAATGGTTGTGCTTGGAATTTCCTTCTGGAGTTAGTATTCATCCATCGATTCTCTCATTTTTGAGTGGCAATAATCTAAACTGAATCACAAAAACACACAGCTCATGACCTCACATCTTTTTTACTAAAATTAGGTCATTCCTTTATATTTACCCTTTTGGTTTTTTTGGTTTTGGGGATTTTTTTGTTTGTATGTTTTGAGACGGGGTCTCACTCTGTCACCCAAGTTGGAGTGCAGCAGAGTGATCTTGGCTCACTGCAACCTCTACCCCCCAGGTTCAGGCGATTTCCCCACTTCAGTCTCCAGGGTCGCAGGGGCCACAGGTGCTCGCCACCACATCCAGCTACTTTTTTGTATTTTTGGTAGAGATGAGGTTTTGCCATGTCGCCCAGAATGGTCTCAAACTCCTGCGCTCAGGTGATCCAACCACCTCAGCCTCTGAAAGTGCTGGGATTACAGGTGTGAGCCACCGCGCCCTACCGAATCTGCCCTTTTGAATATCATGGCATAAACTACAAGTTTTACCTCCAAATACAGCATCTGAAAGGGAATAGAATATTTACCTAATGTTGGCTTATTTTTTCTTGACTGGATGAACTAATTTAGTGACTAAGGCTAAAAATTCTAAAAGTGAAATAATTTTAGGTTATTCTCAGCAAACAAGTATTAAGGTTTAATTCTTGCCACAGAAAAATCAATTATATGTAACACTTCAAATTTGATCCAGTGCCTTCCACAAGAAGCTGTATTATGAGACCGTCCCCAGAATAGTTTTTTACTCTATGTATTAGATGTCTCACCCATAAAATCCTCACTTCAAGTGATACATAAAAACTGATAAAATTGGTAGAAGCTTAGAGATACTATTCCTTAACAAACAAGATTTGATATTTTTGTAAAGCTACAAATAATTGTCCTTATTTAATGAGAAATTAAGAAAGAAAAACGAATACTTTATATTCTTGAATGTTACCAAACAAGAAGCAACTAATCTCCATTCCACCAAAGTAAAGATCTGAAAAACTAGAGTTAACTGCCAAAAGATTCACAAGAGATGATGCAAATATACTCACTAACATTTCATGGCAGTACTCACTACTTTTGACAAGGATAGTACGTAAATATTTGTAAGATTATTGTTATTCTAAGAGTTTAGATTTATAATTAAATAGGGAATTATAAAAGATATTGATCTAAAAATTTTCCCATCTCAGGAATTCTGATCTGTTTAGAATACTTCACAAAATTTCAAATATCCCTGAAAAGACATTATTTCAAAGTTATTACTTAGCTATTCACTAGAGAAAACAGACACGTGGAAAGTATACAGTTTGTACTGCACATCACAGTATTAATTTTAAAAAATATATGATGAGGTCAATATAGTATGTAAAAAACTATGCAGGTACATCCATAATAGTTACAGCAATTTCTCTGCTAAATGCTTGATTTTTGCTTATTACACGAAAATATAACTTATGAAGTTATATTTATAATAGCCAGGTGTGGTGGCTCACTCTTGTAATCCCAGAACTTTGGAAGGCCAGGGCAGGAGGATTGCTTGAGCCTAGGAGTTCGAGACCAGTCTGGGCAACACAGTGAGACCTCATCTCTGCAAAAAGTCAAAAAATTAGCCGAGCATGGTGGCATGCACGTGTAGTCCTGCCTACTGGGGGAGAAGACAGGAAGGAAGATCCCTTGAGCCAGGAGTTCAAGGTTGCAGTGAGCTGTTATACCACTGCACTCCAGACTGGACAACAGAGCGAGACCCTGTCTAAAAAAACAACAACAGAAAAGAAGTAGATACATTTCTTATCTGACACCTAGATAATCCATGGATACTGAACCAAGAGATGTTTTTCCCATCATCATATTAGATTATTAACTCTATGGAAAGAATAAGCAATTTTATTTTTTACCTTCAAGGACCAATAATTCTTGTTTTTCTACTTTAAGGATGGTAAAGGGAACACTTATTAACTGGGAAATCTAGTCAAAGTTTCAAAATGCAATTCAACTTTGGATATGCCACATCTATTGACATAAACTGCAATTCTGTATTAATTCTGTGAAGTTATACTGAGCAAGAGGTAAAGAAAACCTTCTTAGCCAATGTGCTAAATGGCTGTTGCCCCTGTTTTCCCCTGTTGTGTTATGAAATGTTCCATACATGGGGCCTATGTCATTACTAGATCCGTTAACAGTTTCACAGCTGAGTTTGGCTTCATTTGTTAAGAATCAAGCTGCCCCATCACTTGTATAGAGCTGAACAGGCTGTTATGGTTTATAATGTAAAACTCACAAAAGTGCACAGCTGCTGTTCATATTCTTAAAGAAGTCTGTTATAATAATGATGTCACGGAAAAAAGCTGGAACCTATTATGTGTCCCAGACAGTCAGGCCATTCAATCTCTCCAGTCAATGCAGGTATACAGGTTGCACCATAAACATTATGGTAGCATTACAATAAGGCAATAAGTTCATTTTTTAAAAAAAATCACTGAAGGCCAGTAATTAGGTCCTCTCTGTAGTTCTGCTTTCAGTAAGCTTCACTTACCGCTAGAACTAACCAAAAAGTACAAACATCATCCTTTCACTGTCTAACACCCTATTTGAACCACAGAGCTTTGCAAAACTTACATATAATTCCCTTGAAGGAAAACTGCACATGGTTGTCTAATTTCTCTTTAGTTATCCCACATATGTCTACACAGTAAGAATGAATTGAATCATGTTCTCCAGGGAAATGCAAAGCAATAATGCATTACTGATTTTAAGATCTTACATCTATGTATTTAAAATCTGCTACCACTAACTATGGCATGTAATGTTAAGTAGCTTCATCCCGGATCAGAAGCAGATATGGAAGAGGAGTCCAGTTTCCTAATTTTAGTATTTTTAAAATAATAAACCATATAAACAATTTCCAAGTGAGAACTTTTTAATGACTTAAGAATATGTAAATATTTCCTACTATGGGTTGAGTATCCCTTATCCCAAATACTTGAGACCAGAAGTGTTTCAGGTTTTGTAATTTTTTGGATTTTGGAAAATTTGCATATATATGAGAAATTTTGGGGTTGGATCCAAGTCTAAACATGAAATTCATTTATGTTTCATATATACCTTATACATATTGCCTGAAGGTAATTTTATATAATATTTTAAATAATTTTGTGCATGAAAGAAAGTTTTGTGTTAAGTGCTTATGTGTGAAATTTTCCACCTTGTGGTATCATGTCAGTACTCAAAAAGGTTAGGGTTTTGGAGCATTTTGGATTTAGAATTTTCAGATAAGGGATTCTCAACCTATATATACATATGCAACATTTTAATTACCTTTAATTCCAAATTAGAGAAGAGAAATTTCACAATCAACTATGTAATTTATAACTATTAAAATTATTGGAATGTTCTTGAGATAAAAACAGAACAAATTCAGGACAATTAAAAAGCCCTACATTCTAGTTCCAAATCTGCCATTAACTAGTTGTTTAATCTTGGGCAAATTATTTACAGCATTCCATTTCCATTTCTTTAACATGAAGAGCATGAGAAACAATGCTATAAAAAGTTCCACTTTCCCACGATAATATTTCTCAACTTATAGTTACTAGGTATAAAAAAACCAAGAATCAAAACAATATCTAAGCCTTACTTGCTTGGTACAGGGCACTATCCTAAGCATGACACACATATTAATTCCTTTAACTTTCAAACAAACCTATGCAGTAGGTACTATTATTATCTTTATTTAGACCTGAAGACACAGAGGAGCCGATATGCTGAGTAGATTATCAAATGTCACATAAGCAGTGAGTGGAAGAGAGAGACTTTGTATCCAGGCTGACTGATTTCCAGAGCCATCTCTTTTCACCTCCATACTACTCTGCATATACTGGGATATTCCTAGAATCAGGAGCACTAATTGGTATAATTGTCTAGTTAAAGGGAAAGGGTCAAAATTTAATTGTGGAAGGCTGATGACTGAAGATACTGCAGTGCCTTAAGAACTCCGCCATGAATAGCAACTCTACAACACAGTTTCATGTATATGTGGAGAAAATGTTAGATAGTTCCCTAGATCCTAATCCATTTGATTCTGCCCACGAAATGCAAACATATACAGTGCTACAAAGAAAAGCATATTTATCTGCATGAACATATTCTATCCTATGCCTACAACTCTAAGGCAACATTTCTTAACACCTGCTGGTTTTTGGAGTTGTACTATGAGGCCAGAATTCAATTCAATAATGGCATGTCACAAAGTGACAGCAATAGTTAAACTTGGTATCAGCTATAAGATGACATTTAAACATGATATCTGTTACATATAGCTACAATTGGAAAACAATGTATTTCAACAATGATTATTTATAACTCAGGGAAAACCCTCCTTATCAGCATGGGAAACTGTGTTATTTAATTTACTGCCTATTAAGACTTAATTGATTGCGTAATAATAAGAATAGTTTTTTCTAAGTAGCATGAATAATAAAATTTCCAGAGGTTCTAAAGTTTATTATCTTGACAAAAGTGTAATATAGTCATACATGTTCTCATTTATGAAAGTGTAATACAGTTATACATGTTCTCAATTATGAAAGTGTAATACAGTCATACATGTTCTCAATTATGAAAGTGTAATACAGCCATACTTGTTCTCAGTCATTTATGAAAGTGTAATACATTCATACGTGTTCTCAGTCATTTACAATCACTAACCAAATAATTTTAAAGATACAAAAGACATTATATAAAGACAGGTTGTTTACTTCTTTATTAAGGAGGTAAAGCATAAGAGGTATTTTCCTCCATTTTAATAGACCAAATAGCTTTAAAATGTCTGAGAATTCAAACTGTCTTTCACTGAATCCTCATGCAGCTGCACAAATAAAATTATTCTGACTCCATTTAAATTATTTCTTGCCACAATCTACACATCCAAAAATACATGATTAAAGGAAAATTCCACTTAGTACCAGTGCTACATGCAAAACAATCTGAGACCTGCCACTTCTACCTACTTTACAACATGCAGGTAAACCTCGAATTAGACTCTTTTGTCTTCTGGTCTTTTGCCTGTGCCAAAGAGCTATGTAACCAGATAATTCCTTTTCTAGTAAATAGCCACAATACAAGGTAAGTGTGGAAACATTCTAAATCATTTGAAATGTTTGGGCACAGCTGGTAGAACACCTGTTGGAGATGGATGAGTGATGTTTGAGACGCAAAACAACAGAAGCAAGGGAATTTTCACATGACTTTCACTGCACACTTCTCAGCATCAATAATTTTAAGTTTACTGAGAGGCTTTGATGAAAAAGCAGCAAATTAGAATTAGATTACCATTTTATTCTTCTGGAAAACACAGAGCAATTCACTGAAAATATGCCCAGAAAAAAAATGAATCATTACCAATTCAACAATCGTACAGATGGTGAAAAAGTCCTGTCAAATGATCATTTTCTTTCTTTTAACTTGCCCACACCACCTGCTAACCCTTCATAATTTTAATCTCTTTTTAAATGTCTAACTTTATTTTACAAATAAAAATTTTAAAAATCTATAAAGAAAATATTGATTTTAACTTCACTATTTTCAATTGCTAAATATTTACTCATTCAAAGAAAGTAAGCAATACTTTTTCATATTTTCTTTTCTTTTTTTTTTTTTTTAGACAGAGTTTTCACTCTTGTCGCCCAGGCTGGAGTGCAGTGGCGCGATCTCGGCTCACTGCAACTTCCACCTCCTGGGTTCAAGCGATTCTCCAGCCTCAGCCTCCTGAGTAGCTTGGTAGCTGGGATTACAGACGCGCAACCACCACGCCTTGCTAATTTTTTTGTACTTTTAGTAGAGACAGGGTTTTGCCATGTGGGCCAGGCTCGTCTCTAAACTCCTGACCTCAAGTGATCTGCCCGCCTCCGCCTCCCAAAGTGCTGGGATTACAGGCATGGGCCACTGTGCACCTGTCCTTCATATTTTCTTTTATCACCTAAAGGAGGACCAGGAGGCAGGTTTTACAACTAAATTGTAGAAGGCACACGGAGAAAGAAACTAGTTGAATTTCACAGGTTGTTTCACCAAACAGGAAAAATAAAATATGGCTTCCTCATTAAAATTCCCAATATTCAAATAAAGTATCTAACGTCACACCAAGAAGAACGTCCTTCAACTTTATAATGTACCTAGTACCATGAAGCTAAAAATTCAGAACAACTTTTCTGCAGGGGGTTAGATAACCAGAAGCAGAGAAATCAGTTAAAAGTCTATGCCAAAATCCAGTAATTCAAGGATGAAAGCCTTGAAGAGGACTGTGAGAGCAAGCAGGAACTTCAGGGCTCTATTCTGGAGACCAACGGAGGAAGAAGTAATAGAGCTGGGTAATATATTCAATTCAGTATAAAGGAGAAGAACAAATCCAGTGCTGTTGAGATGGCCCTTCTGTATAGCTAGTGATATGGCAAAGAAACACTGAATTGAATAACAGATAAATCTAAGTTTTAATTAGCAATCCAACAGCCTCAAATGAACACAGCTTACATGTATTACACAACTCAGTAAACACTATCTGTTCACAATGTTCAACAATTGTGATAAAGACACAAAAAGTTTTTTAAGAACTTAAAGCTCCAGCAAGGATACAGAAATTTGAATCCCCAAGGACTGTGGCATACTGAGAATCCCATAAGCCAGGAGTATCCAATCTTTTGGCTTCCCTAGGCTACAGTGGATGCATTGTCTTGGGCCACACATAAAATATACTAACACTAACGACAGCTGTGGTGAGCTTAAAAAAAATGAAAAATTGCAAAAATATCTCATAATGTTTTAAGAAGGTTTATGAATTTGTGTTGGGCTGCATTCAAAGCTGTCCTGGGCTGCGTGCTACCCGTGGGCCACGGGTTGGACAAGCTTGCCATAAGCTGTATTGAAAATGCCTCCATTTACAAGAACTCAAATGAAGAAATGATTAACACACCCAGACTCTAACTATATTCTGACAATTCTTGTTTTGTTAATTCACAAATGTTTATTTTTTACAATATAATAATACTTCCCAAATGCATTAGTGTTGCTGGCCTAATTCCTAGACAAAAACAAAGGAAGGGGGCGAGGGAGGGAGTAGTATCAGATTACTTTGTAATAGTATCTGATTCAAAACAAACAATTCAAGTTAAAGCACTGATCATAGTTACTAACTAAAATAACTGGTGGAGTTCACCAAATAATTTAATGAGTCTTGACTTCCTTCATTTTTGGCAAAGATGTCCTAAAATGGCTTTGGCTTTAAAAAGGTGTCAAACCAAAAACAGGACATTTTTTCTAGAAAATATCTGAATCATAATCAAATCATAAAAATTGGAAAATGTAATCACTATCCCTAAAAAATGCAAAAGAACAAATGAGGTTTCTTACTAGCTATTACTAAATTTTGTTGGGAATATGCTACCTCTAGTTGCCTGTCTCTATCCAGGATTTAAAAGAACCTAAGAAAGCTACAGTAATACATCAAAGGTTAGTTATCAGTTTGCTTTGAACCTTACTTAAAGTACCAAAGTTTATAAATTTTACAAACCTGACAAAATCAAGCACAAACTAGTACACTATATTATTCTAGGAAAATATCCAAATATGCAAATACAGTGGACCCTCAAGCTTACTTTCAAGTACACTCTTTAAATTTTCATGAAAAACTAATATTATCACAGACCCCATATTGTCAAGAACTATTAAAATATTGAAGGTTACTGAAGACTTTAATTATCCTGATTTTAACTCATAGTGTTACTATGATTACTAGATTAGTGCTTAACTACAGAAGCTTTAAAATTAATTCTAGAGCAAAGAAGAAATGTGGGGAAAATTTAAATTTGCAGATGTAGCTTCTTTTTAATCACATGCAGAATCTCCATAGGAATGTATCAATTTAAGCACTTGGTTCCATCATCAGGTTCCTTCATCCTTTGCTGAAAGTTGGTGATTCCCATTTAGGATGTCAGAGCCCTAAAAACAATTTTGATTTGTCAAATGGCAAAAGGGACATAGAGGCTTGGAGTTCAGATTATGGAATCAGAGTATCTGGGATTTTTTTTCTTTTGTTTATTTTTTAAAGAAACAGGGTGTCATTCTGTTGCCCAGGCTGGCATATAGTGGCTGCATCACAGCTCACTGCAAACTTGAACTCCTGGGCTCAAGCGATCCTCCTGCCTAAGCCTTTCAAGTAGCTAGGACTACAGGCATGTTCTACCAATCACGGCTAATTTAAAGAAAAAAAATTGTAGACACAGGGTCTGGCAGAGTTGCCCAGGCTGAAATCTGGGATCTTAAGGAAGGCTCCCAAATCTCTTTTTGCCCTAGTTTCTCTTCCATATAGGGTTGTTGAAGAAATATAGCGGAAACTATAATGTGCTTTTTAAGGGATTTGGTATATAGTAAATGTAAGCTATTATTACAGTTTTCTGTGGTCTGACAATCCAAAGCACCTTGAGGCTTCTATTTATCTACTTCTGAAAAGCTATCAATTCAACATGCTCCAACAACAAAATCCAAGGACCAGATAGGAACCTTAAAACATCTAAGCAATTCTGGACCAAAATGGAGTATGAGAGCTTTTTATTTAGACAGAGTCTTGCTCTGTCTCCCAGGTGGGAATGCAGTGGTGCAATCTCAGCTCACTGCAACCTCTGCCTCCTGGGCTCAAGCGATTCTCCCGCCTCAGCCTCCCAAGTAGCTGGGATTACAGGCGTGTACCACCACACCCTGCTAATTTTTGTATTTTTAGTGGAGACAGGGTTTCACCATACTGACCAGGCTGATCTCAAACTCCTCACCTTGTTATCTGCCCACCTGAGCCTCCCAAGCACTTCTAATTTCTCCCACTAGTACAGTTTAAAACCCTCGACACCATATATAAAACACACATAAGAGGACTACGAAGAGTGGAGAGGAAATGACTAGCTAGAGATCTCAGAACCCCAGAGGAACAACATGGCCATGAGTTCCCTAAATTTCCTTTCCGTCTCATGCATCCCAGACAGAATCAGCACAATGCATACCTCAACTTTCATTCAGTGTTCTATTTTCCTCGATTTTATTTTTGGAGCTTTACAAATTAATCAACATTTGCCTTTACACTAAACCTATATAAAATATCTAGGATTTTCTGAAAATAAGATAGGGAAAATAAGCACATGAGGACTCATTTATCCCATAGCCACTATCTTGCCGTGGCTCAGACCATAGTGCCACTTCCAATCTCACTCCCTCAATATCCCAACTAAGCTCTTATCTAGTTTGTGATTGCTATCTGATAACTGAAACTTAAGAATTGCCCTTCCCTCTCCCACAGTGTGTCTGTATGTATATGTGTGTGTGTGTGTGTGTGTGTGTCTGTATATACTTTAGAAAACAAAAATCCATTTGTATATTCTGCTATATGTTGTAGTCTCTCATTATTTCATGCATTTAAGTCTTGCCCATCAGATAAAAATCTCAACCCTAAACAGAATAAGGAACAAAATCATATTCTTTTAATTTTTTTCCACTATGAATAGCAGGGTGCTAGACACATAGAGCAGGAGTCAGTTTATTTATTCAATGTATGACAATTAAATCCCTATCAGTTAATGTGCTGAGCGATGAGGATTAAGAGAAAAACAGAAGGCAATGTCTGTCCATAAACGGTTTGTGGATGACTGTGAGAAAGCCATGTAAACAAACATTTTAAGGTGTATACTGAGAATCAAAATGGAGATGTATTCAAGGCATTAATATGGGAAGACTGAGAGGAAGTGCCTAACTCTGCCAAGGAAAACATCACAGAAAAAGATATGGGTCATTTAAATAGAATCATGACGGATAAAAATTTCCCAATCAAGAGAAGAGATAGGAATGGCATTCAACTAACAGAGAACAGCAAGTGCAAACAAAATGATGAATGAGTGAGCAGGCCGGTACAATAAGGGACTATAAAAAATGCATAGGCTGTAAGTTCAGGTATAGAAAGGGCAGTGACAAGTACCAAGGCTAGAATGGCAGCAAGGACTTAATAAAGTTGGAGGACTCCACATGCCACAAGACACATTCCTCCGGTCCTGGAGGCACTGGGGGTTACTGCAGAGAGAGTGACAGGCTCAGATATCCATTCTGCTGATGAAATGGTAGACAGTTTGGAAGGGGAAAAAAATGAACAAATGTTAACAAACTATTTCAGAGTCTGAGAAATGATGAGGATCTGTGCTAAGGGACACAGAGAAGAGAACCGTGCTAATTTCAAGCCTAAGTACAGATGAAAACAAATGGAGTGAGAAGAGAAGAGAGCCAAGGAAAGGACTGAGCAACATCAACATTTAACATAAAGCTCTACTGAAAGTCAAATCCATTCTTAGTTTGGAAATAAACTAAATTTTTTTTTCTCTTTAAAACTGTAGTTCTCAAAGCATAAACAAGAAGAAACAGATCAAGATGAATATTTTAAAGCCTACACCAGAAACTCTTTATCTATCCAATAATCTTCCAATGTCTTTCAAACACTACATGTTCAAAAATAAATAAATTCCATCTCCCTTGCAGCCCACTCCCCTCACCCCCCACAAAAAAAAAAAAAAAAAAAAAAAAAAAAAAACTGTCAAAGCAAAGTTGCTGCAAACATACCTGTTCGTTAGGCTTCTTTTTGAAAATGGGTACAAAAAATTCATTTGAAAGCAGTAAATAAAGTCTACAGTCACTCATCCTATTTGGCCACTACACCATTTGACTTCTCTTCTCTAACTGCTCCTGTCTGTCCCACGAAATTCAAATTACTGCTCTTACACCTTTGGTTAGACATATGGCAAACTGCCTCAGTATAATTTGGCATAAAAAATCATTATGATTTTTCCTTTAACATTAATGATTTAATTTCTGTGAGGTGTACTATCATAGCAAATTCAACTTGACTTAGAGCTACACAGCAGGAATACCACGGTCAGATAAATATGCTGCTGCTATTTGTAGCATAAAATGCTCCAATAGAAGCACTCTTTTCTGACTTTATGGTTTATACAAGGCACATCACTTCAAGTACACCCACTGACTTTACCATTATGAAACCTATAAAATACAAAAATAATAATAAATACAGGCAAAAATGTAAGGCTTACATTATAGTCTAACAAAAAAAAAAAAATGCACACAAAACCTAAACTTTTCACTCCTCTATTAGAGGCAACATAACTTTAGAAAGATAAGGCATTTTCCCCTGAAATCATGTGCCCATATTTATTTTATTTTGTTCTCCTTACTAACATTTTCTGAGTATCTATGATGCCCCAAGCATTCTACCTATACTGAGAAGAATATGAGTCTTGCATATTCTTTCAGGTAAAGTGGCTGGCAATAACTGAATGAAATCAGCCTCCACCCAAAGGCTACCATATCACCATTTAGTTCTCAGCTCTAAGATTACCTCTCTGAAAGCCATGCCCTAAATATTTCTGCTAATACACCACCTCACACACATACCAGTCACTCTCTATCCTTTTACTCTGTTTCATTTTTTTGTAGAACCATCAGCCTTGTCTTGATTATTTATTTATTTATTTATTTATTTATTTATTTATTTATTTCGAGACAGAGTCCCACTCTGTCATCCAGGCTGGAGTGCAGTGGCGTGATCTCGGCTCACTGCAAGCTCTGCCTCCCGGGTTCACGCCATTCTCCTGCCACAGCCTCCCCAGTAGCTGGGACTACAGGCGCCCGCCACCACACCGGGCTAATTTTTTGTATTTTTAGTAGAGACAGGCTTTCACCGTGTTATCCAAGGCGGTCTCAATCTCCTGACCTCGAGATCTGCCCACCTCGGCCTCCCAAAGTGCTGGGATTACAGGTATGAGCCACTGCGCCCGGCCTTGTCTTGATTTTTTTTTTTTTTTTTATTACTCTGTGTGTTTACTTTGAGTGTGACTTCCACTACTGAAATACAAGCTGTATCAGGGCTGGAAAATGTCCGTCTTGTTCACCACTTTATCAACAGTCCTTAGAAGGGTGCCTGGCATGTGCACAACATACATTTGGTGGTCTAATGAGTGCTTCCAAGTTCACAAACTACGAAAATATTAAAACTTTGTTTTAAATAAAATCGTAATAGGGATTGATTTGGTACCTCCATGAGTTCACAAGATCCAGAGACATATATATTCCATTAATTGACAGGCTAATAGGAAAAGATTTACTCAATTTAGTTTCTATCTAGTGCCATAAATTCAGTGGAAGTCAAATGCAAACTGCCCTTGAAGCATATTTAAGCTGTCTTTAAAACAGAGATATAAGAAAAGGAATATAAGAGGAAACAAAATTAATTTACTTGCTGAAAGAAGTACGAATACCATAGTTAGGAATTCATAATGCAAACAGTTTCAAAATGTCATTCAAGTTTCAAGTTCATATTTTTTTCTATGACTTACTGTAGTTGTTATCAAAACACACTACACACTATTATATTAAAATTATAAAACAGAAACTGTTGTATTCCATAATAATTGGGATCCTCTGGAGGTGAGCAGCATATTCATGTTTGGATTAAATAATGTGAAAGTTTTATTTGGTACTACTATAAAATATGAAAAAAAGAAAATTAAAACAAAAAAACAAGAAGGCACACAGAATCCTAAAGTATCATGCTTCCAAAAACACGATGGAATAAAGTTCCACTTTTAAAACCCTTTTGCAGGGGAAAAAAACTATTAATTGCATGTTGATACAGAAAGCACACAAAAGTTGCATTTTCTCTACTTTGGATCCCAGACTCTCAGTTCCATAAGTATAGCCCATTGTACGTAATTCCCAGGTCAGGGGTGCAGTAGACAAATTAATTAGTCTATTAAGTCTCAGTCGTATCCTGGCACTGATGTTTAGGTTAGCACCTTCGGCAACAAGTTTCTAATGCTTAACTATGCTGCCATTTGTTCCTGAGAGAAATTAGGAATGAAGGGGAAAAAAAAAAAAAAAAAAACCATGGCTGGGAAAAGTTCCCACTGACCTAAAGGCAGAAACATGCACGTGAGTCAGTGGTAGATTGGCGTATACATAAAAAGGAGAAAAACTCCATTTGATTAGTTCTTGCTATTTCAAGTGATTAGGAGAAAAATAAATGGTTTCATATCTAAGGGAAATTTAAATGCATTTAACACTCAACAAAATCAACCTTAAAAAGATGATAATTTGCTATGACTTAGCACTAAAGAGAAGCCCATGATTTCATATGACGAATCTCTGAAATATTTCATGGGAAGATTGAACACTTGGCTAAGTATGCGTGGATGCTACAAATGACTGAAATGAACCAAATCACATATTTCCAAAAACAAACACATGTGCACTCATGCACATACACATAGAGAAAGAGAAAGAGACTATCAGTTATTATTCACCTTGAGCCATCAGCTACTGCAGGGTGTATCTAAAACACCACATACCATACATAGTTGGAAATACAACAGTGCCAAGTTTATTGACTGTCATACAATGCAACAGAATACCTATGCACTGTGTAGGAATTTTCTTTTCTCTTAAACTTTTCATTTTCTTTTGTTCAGTGAGGTCATGGTACAGTGAAATGATTTTACAGCACCGCTGACCCAGAAGTGTGCAAGGGATTAGGCTCTAACAGCTGTTTCACACATAATAATTGGGTGTTGAGATTGCCTCAGATATCTCTGAGAACAGTAATGAGAAGCAAGTAACAGGATAAAGAATAACTCGGTTTACAATGACAGTCTGTCATAACAAATATCTGTTACATATTGGTCAATCACACCATGTTAGAACCCTGATACACCTTTACTAAAGTGATGTTAAACACTAGGCCATTTAGAATCCATCCAGCGTGCTGGATTACTGAAAAGCAATTGCAGTAGATATGTCTTAGAGTTTCTCCAGACTATCCTATTGTCTGGGCTCTATAAAAGCTTGAGTTTGTCTCATTTCCCCAAATCAAGGCCATTAAATTGGGGATTATGCAAACATAACTACACTTCTTAGAATTTTTCTTCAGGAAATAATCAGAAATACTGAGATACGAAAGTATTAAGGAGGTCAAAAAGATAATGATTTAATATTATGTATAATAGTAAAAACTGAAACAATGAAAATGTACAACAATAAGAAAAAAGTTAAATAAACTATGATATAATGGAATAATAAGAAGTCATTAAGTGCCATGTTTTCAAGGAACAGTTAATAGGACATAAAATCGCTAGATTATGGCAGACTAATAATGAAGAATTGCTAAATGAATGAAATAAAAAGGCAATTTACAACTTTATGAATAGCTTTAATTTAATTTTAATACATATGCATATTACATAAAAAACATTACACATACATCTTTTATATATAATATGCACATTCATTATAAAGAAAAAGAAAGATACACCAGATGCAGACAGAGGTTATCTTCGGGTAGTTGAAAGAAACACGATTCTTACTATAAACACATACTACTTTTATAACCAGAAATGAAGCTATTGTAGCTACTATAGCAGTTTGAGTCAAATAAGTCATTAACAAAGATGATGATCCTGACAGAATACAGGATGAATCAGACCTTTCTGAGTGATATTCTCATCAAACACTTGATATAAACCTCAGACCTAGCCAAGTCCAGCAAATCCTGATACCCTCCAACACTATCTTTCCTTCAGGCATAACTAATCCCTGTTATTAAATTACTGTTTCTTATTATTATGTATATTAATGTAATGTCTATTTATCTGTGTGATGTGTTGTAAAATGCCCATTTTTTTAATGGCTCTGGAATTCATCCTCTAAGGCCAAAAAAGGGGTGTGTGTGTGTGTGTATGTATTTGACAAACTCATTTATTTATGACAAACTGCCCTAAACCTGTTTCACATATGGCAATGGATATTTTTACAAGCTCTGCTGAAGAGAATCTCATCCTTCAAATTGACAGTTATAGTTTCTCCAAAAAGAATCATTTTGCAAGTTTTTTAAAATAGCATTTTGAATCAACATTGCCAACTTTTTTAAAGTGTTTCAAAAGATGCAGTTACTCCCTAAACTAAGAATAGTTATATCTGTTTCTTAAGATCCAAATTATTTTATGGGTAAAGTCCATTCCAGCCTATCACTTACAGATATTTTTATATCATCATCTATGTCACCCAATGGTATCCCCATGTGTAGTTTTTCTTCAACTATCATGATATTAAAGTAAATGGAACTCCTCTGCGGTCTATTTGTGTGGTTACTATGGCAGTCACTTGAATTTTGCACTTGGGAGAACCCTATTTGGGGCAGGGGAGAAAAGTAAGGAACCAAAAGAATGGAAGAAGAAGTTAGGGCAATGGTCAGCACCTTTAAACATTTACTTTTTATTTGGAACAGCCTTTGGCCAAAATCTATAAAATTCTGACCTGACTTTTTCGCTTCCTGGCATAAAAGTCCTTGGTATTGCGATGTGAACACCATGACACTGGAAAGATCATCAACCTTTTTCCTTGCTCTTAAGAATAATTAAACTTCTGCTTCTCGCCATCCCCCAAATTTCCACCTCACACTCCCCCACCAACCCTAGTCAGGCCCTGGTTCACAGGTTCTATTGACCAGACAACAGAAACGCCACATGGTGACTGAACGTCTCCGATGGAAAACAGATGAGACAGGATTACTCTGCTTGCCCAGCATTTTTAAGCATGCAGCCCTCCCTTGCTGTCTTTTAGGATGTCACTGTAGGTGACACGTGAAGATAGTGAACGAAATCTGAACACTCTCTATTTTCATGAGTTTTCTTAATTTTTTCAAAGTATTTTCACCCTAAAAATGATATCCTAAAAAAGGAAAAGAAAAACAAAACAAAACACACTCCAGTAGGCATACAGATAAAAGCGGCTGATATAACTGAAGAGTAGAAGATGCAAGGAGAGGCTGCAGAGCTTCACTGATAGCCTGCCCACCTACTCCTCAGCTTCCCCGAAAGCTCCCTATGCCCCCTGAAATTCTAGGACCCTGCAGAACATGACTTGGAAACCACTTAAAAAGATCCTGTCCTTTCAATCACAGAGTTAATATTCACAATGTTGACTATTTCCAGCAATATAAAAGTCCACGACATGTGTAACAGTTGTAACTTTAAAAGTCTAAAGGAGTCATTCAAATTTTGGACAATATTTTGCTCTATTATTACGAGTAAAATTATGTCACAATACGTTTTAAAAATCCTAGGGGTTCATAAAAGTAACAGGCCCAAGTTTTTAAATACGCATTTGTCCTCCTAAATTGTTTTCAATAGAAGAGGAGAAAACTGTATTTTTTTTATAGCTAGCTGTAAGTGAATTAGCTATCAAGCATAAAGTCAGAGGCCAGAATCATGCTAAATCCTATTCAATAGTAAAAACTGTTATAGTAGTTTCAGAAAGGAAAAGAAAAATAAGCAATGGTCCTCGTGCCACTTAGCCAGCCAAAGAGATGTCCAGAAATTTAATACATCCTGCCTTATTTTTTTTTCTTAGTCCTCATAAAACTGACAAAACAAAAGATGGGGTAAAGTTTTAAATAGTCAATAAAAATGTTTTGTAACGTGCTCTGGATATTTTTAGTGTCACAATAAGGCCTCATTTCAAAGAAACACGGTTGGATGCCTTGAAAAATTTTGCATATTTCTATGATATATCTTCAAGAGACAGTCACTTGAGATAAACATTTAATTATTTCCTACTTGAAAACATGAGTTTTAATAGCTCATTCCACACTATATCGTAATTGTCTATTGATGTCTTTTTAAAAGTATTAGTACTTGTAAACTTCTCACTAGGCAGTGGGTTCCTTTAAAGTAGGAAGTAGGTTTTATTCATCCTAGTTTGGTTATTCATTAAACCATTCAACATTCCCATTGTATACCTACTAGCCCTATACTAAATCCTTGTCAGTAATAAGTATACACAGAAAAAAGTCACAGCTCCTACACATAAATTCTAAAAGTATAGTGCATAAGAAAGCAAATGATTGCAATACAATGTCTTAGAGTCCAACACTGTGTCACAGGGGCACAAAGAGGTGACAGAGAGCTCACCTGAAATACCAGGGAACAGCCAATCTGAACCACAGTGGAAGCTTCAGCTAGGTTCTGAAGACCACTGGGAGCTAATCATGGAATGTGTGGTGACATATGCAACCAGAAGATTCAAGCAGTGCCATATATTCAAGGGTCTCATATGTTATACCGAAGATTCTTCACTTTATTCTGAGAAACCATTTAGGAATTTTGGAAAAGTCACTTTGTATATAAAACAGAGTGTATATAAAACAGACTAGAAGGTGCAAAACTGGCTGCAGGAAAACCACTTAAGAGATAGTTATGGTGATTCCGGTGAAAAACGATGTAATCCTAAACAGTCTTAGTTTAAAATAGAGAATGGTGGACATACCTGAGAAGGATTAAGGAGACAAAACAAGCAAGCCTTAAAAACTGAGTTGAAGACACAGAGAAGTCAAGGAATCAGGGACAATTCCTAGGTTTCTGCTTTTGGCCACAAGGGGTAAAGAGATGCAGTTCACAGGAAGAGAAGCAAATCTGGTGGGGAAGGTAAGACGAGGTTAGCTTGGGACACGAGACGTGTCAAGCTGGAAGTTCTTGTTTATCATTCCAAGTGGAGACGTGGAGAAATCATAGAACGTGAGGATCTGGTGCATAAGAGAGAGACCTGTGCTGGGATGTAAGATATGAGAGGCATCGGCTACAGTGCTGTTAAATGAAGTCATGAAAAGCAGGCAGAATGAGCCAGAATAGAGCTGAGAGAAGAAAGTTTCAAATTGATCTGACAGCACCAAGAAGGGAGGCAGAGGAAATAGAGAAACTTGCAAAGGAACCAAAGCAGCAGCAGCGCAAGTGGTCAGAAGTGGGTGAGGAGAGTCCAGAAAACAGTTTTGAGAAGGGAACTCCTGAGTGTTAAATGATCCTGAGATACAGCAAAAGGACTTAAAGAAGGCCCCTAGATTTTGCAAAGAAGTAATTCCTGACATTTGCAAAAAGTCTTGGCAGAGAGATGATAACAGTAGTGATACAAAAGTTACAGATGAGCAAATATGAAGTGAGAACATACAGAGAGTGGTTCTAGCATAGCTCACAGCACATATTAAATGCTGCAAGTGATTCTAGTTTATTTTCTCCACTACAAGTCACTGTGCCCAAGTTTTTAAGACATACCACTATTCCCCAAGGCAATACCAAACAAATGTTTAATGATGGCTTTGACTGTAACCAAAATCTCAGTGGAAATTAAAAGAAGTGCTGTGGGACACTTACTGGATTAAAGCATTTAGGAATCTCTTAAGCCATCATTGTAGCCAAGTTTCATGCTCCACAATCTAAAGAAGCTGGAATTGTTGGGAGGCATTGGCTTTGGTTGGTTTCCAGTGCATGTATCACGAAAACTATTCATAGAGTTGTGTCAGAAATCATTTGATTTGTTCTTTTAAATGAATCTTACGGTCTGGGGGCATAAAAGTAAAAATAAATGAGTTTTATGAGAATAGTACAATTAATTTATCCTTAAAACTCATAAAATACAAATATAACATCAAAACAGATTTTGTCATAGATTCTGTACGACAAAAATGACTTAGTAATGTTACCCCAATTAATTGCTCAGTTGGTTATTATTCCATCACATAAAAGATATAAACAGGTAAAATATCTGATATGAACCAAAGACCAATGAGCAAATATAAGGGGCCTGTTTTATATCTTTACATGTTTTAATATCTCAGGCAAAAAGGCTATAATGCCAGCCATCTGTTTATTCACATTAGCATCTAGCCAAACAATAATATTTTTTCTTATATTACTAAGGGACTTGCAAAAAAAAAAAAAAAAAAAAACTCAGTCTTCCACTTAATTTGCATGACAACACAGGAGGGGGACCTGCCCAATGCTGTCTCAAAAGAATCAATCAGAAATTAGAACGAGATTTCAACTCTTAAAATTATTTTTAGTTTATCAAGATTAAAATGTAACTGATCTGCCTTCATGCACAATAATATAGGTTTCTGCTTACACCTGATCTCGAGGAAATTTATAAAAGAACTACACATACCCATTAGAAAGATTTGCAGTTACAAACATTTTTAAAAATAAACAGTGGTGCAAGCCTGTAGTCCTAGCTACCTGGGAGGTGGAGGCAGGAGGATCTCTTGAGTCCAGGAGTTTGAGGTTACAATGAGCTATGATCATACCACTGCACTCCAGCCTGGGCAATATAGCTTTATTTCTCTTTCTAAAAAAGTAAAATACAATAAAACAGAAAATAAAATTTAAAAAAACCACATACACATATTTAATCATTTGATGAGACTTTCATCTACCAGAGCGATATGGAAAAAAGCACTTTTACCAAATTCCTACATTTACTCTCCACAAACAGCTCCTCTTATGACTGCCCAGTTTCTGTTAACAAAAATAACCAACATTCCAGAGATACTCAGCCTCAAAACTTTGGAGTTATCATCCTCCATATCCAATTAGCTGCCAAATACAGCAGATTCCACATACTCAATGTGCCAGGCATTGGTCTCTTTCTTTACATTACCTCTGCCACAATGCAATTAGGCCCTTTACTATCTCTATCTGTGCAACTTTCTGAATGCATTCCAGTTCTTCCTCAGCAGAGTCCCAACTGCTCTCCATAAAGTCCAGTTCCAAGTTACTGCTTTTCAGCCTTGAATGGTTTTCCCCTGCCTGGCAAATTAAGTGAATACTCCTTGGCCTGGGATTTAAGATCCATAACATGGCAGTTTCTTTCATGCACAACTATTTCAAGCTTGCTATTCTGGAACTGCATTTATCTACTATTTCCCAGTTTCTGACCTCCCTAACATCACTATGCTATTTCTGCCAACTGAATGTCCTTTTCTCCCATCTTCTCTCACCAAAAGACTACTTGATCTTTCAATAATAATCTCAAACATCTGTCTCTTCATAAACTCAAACATCAGTTTCTTCATGATGATTTTACTTTCCCCATTCATCTCTGACCCTGCCCTTTTACGAGCCCTCACAGAACGCCTGTGCCTTGTATAGTTCCTAGGTTGCATCTTGAATATTGTTTATTTTTGCTTTTGCCTTAAATGCCACTAGCAATCCACTGGCTCTATGAGGGCAGGAAATGCACTACAATTATTTCTCATCTAGAGGAGCCTAATGATCTGATCATAGTAACACTGTCATTATTTGCTGAATTTAATTGAAAACGTTAATATGTTAGCATGAGTTTGAAGCCAAATCAATTCATCAGTGACTCACAAGGAATGAACAAACCAGTCTGTCCACTAGAGCTTTTATTGTCCCCTTCTTGTGCACCAAGCCTGCGACGCGCACTAGTTGTGTCCAGATCATCTGAATTCACCAGTTATTGTTAGCAAACCTTAAGAATTGTGGGTAAATGGATTATATACAAATAACTTTCAAACAAAGAAAGTAAATATTAGGCCAATTTTGAGAAAGGAAGTATCTTTTTAAAAATAACTCTTTTGATTCTACCAAAGAAAAAACATGCATTTAATAAGTTTTCAAAATAAAATGAGATGGTTTAAATTACACATTTTTGTAAAGGCCAACACATAAGGTAATTTGAGGTCATCTGTTTCCTAAATATTATCTACTAGATTTTCACCTATGAATACCATTGAAGGTATTATTTTTAACTATTTTTTAAACCACAAAAAGCAAAGGCAGTCGTTTACACAAAAAAACACACACCCCTATAAATCATTATAACACTATAAGATTCAAGAAAATAGTGACAGTTTTAAAAAATGCAATCTAATGTATAGCCAAATAACTCAAGAAACTCAGCATGCACTGCTGACTTTGGACATGATCACCACATTTAACAAGGTGTTTGTGAGAGAAACAAAATAAGAAAGGTCCCCGGAGTATCCATTCAAAATGACAGATGCATCTGAACTCCAGGGCAAACTCCTCTAAGCTAATATTGTGCTTGGCCTTAAATAAAAATTGTAAAATCTAAACATTTTGAATTTAAATAATAATTCAGAATGTAGGAAAACACTGCAAAAGTCAGGCTATCAAGCATAACAGAAAAATTAGAGCCATCTAAGACCAAAATATCATGTAATTGGTCTTTATGGATAAGACCAAAAAGAGTATGACACAAAATGTGCAAAACCTGTAAAACATCTATTCAGAAGGGAAAGCACCAAATGTCCTGCAGTGCAAAGTGAAAGAGCATACCTATTTTTCATAAATATTCTTTCGTGGTCATTCACCACTGAGTCACACATATTAGAGCTGTCATTTTCAAAGAAAGGAAGAAAGGGAGGGAGGGAGGGGAAGGAAAGGAGGGGAAGGAGAGGTGAGGGATGCGGAGGGAGGGTGAGAGGGAGAGGGAGGGAGAGTAAGAGGGAGGGGAAGGAAAGAAAGAAAGGGAAGGGAAGGGAAGGGGAAGAAAGAAGACGGAGGAAGGGAGGAGGGAAGGAAGGAAGGAGAAATGTGTGCCTTGCAGGTAATCTTTGCTGCATGAAATTGGATTGCTGAAAACTACCATTCACTGAACTTTTCTCTTTTTTTCTTTTTTTTGAGACGGAGTCTCTCTCTGTCGCCCAGGCTGGAGTGCAGTGGTGCGATCTCAGCTCACTGCAAGCTCCGCCTCCCGGGTTCACGCCATTCTCTTGCCTCAGCCTCCCTAGCAGCTGGGACTACAGGCGCCTGCCACCACTCCCGGCTTTTTTTTTTTTTTTTTTTTTTTTTTTGTATTTTTAGTAGAGACGGGTTTCACCATGTTAGCCAGGATGGTCTCGATATCCTTATCTCGTGATCCGCCCGCCTCGGCCTCCCAAAGTGCCGGCATTACAGCCATTCACTGAATTCTTATAAAGCCCTGATTGCTGCCTATCACCATCTGGCACAAACCAATAAAATCATTTTCCACTAACACCCCACCAATCATCACAACTAATTCAGCTTTAAAAATTTACTTGGTTGTTTGCCTTATTTTTTCAATAGTTGGTTAAAGTCCTTATAAATATCCAAATTTCCCTTAAAATCTCTCCGGTACCATGTCCAAGTTTCAAAGCACTTCAGTGCTTTTTTTACATGTGAATTTGATATGGACTTAGAATTTTTAAGGCATGTGCTCTTGGTTGTTTTGCTAATACTGGGTGAAATACTTGGGCTGATCTGTGAAACTCACAAATAGTGAGTTTGCGAAAGTCACAAATTTTAACTTCTGATAACACTTAAGATATGACTGGCTAAGGTTTGGAAGCCAGTATGCGATTAAGAAACACAACAGTAAAATTCATTGACTTATATCAAAACAGACTACTTATCTCTGACATCATTAATTCTTAGCTTCCCTATAGTTCTGTGTATTGCCTCAGAATTACAGATTAATAGAAAAATGACCACTCTTCATCATTCCTATGTCCATCCCTTTTTTTCAAAATTTGCATAGTTAAAAATTATATTTCTAGATTGAAGAAAGGAGAGAGGTCAACATAAATTATGAAACTGACTAAAAGTATAAGACATTATGGTATGTGAGGAATTCACATTCTTTTTTTTTTTTGTCTTGAGACGGAGTCTCGCTCTGTCGCCCAGGCTGGAGAGCAGTGGCGGGATCTCAGCTCACTGCAAGCTCCACCTCCCAGGTTCCTGCCATTCTCCTGCCTCAGCCTCCCAAGCAGCTGGGACTACAGGCACCCGCCACCACGCCCAGCTAATTTTTTGTATTTTTAGTAGAGACGGGGTTTCACCATGTTAACCAAGATGGTCTCGACCTCCTGACCTCATGATCCACCCGCCTCCACCTCCCCAAGTGTTGGGATTACAGGCGTGAGCCATTGCGCCCGGCCGGAACCCACATTCTTAATGTCATGCTTGGAGTCCAGGTGGCTGCAGGGCAGATGATTCTAAATAGGAAGAGGAAGATTGACCAATTTCTGATTCTACAGAGATAAGTTCTCATTCTTGAAGGCAGAGAGGACAAGCATGATCTAAAATGTATTTTGTATAGCTCAAAACAAACTCTTCACTTAATAGGTGAGGAAACTAAAGTCTAAGTGGCCAGGAGATTTTACTTCTAGGAAAGTAAGTTAAATTGGAAAGATACCAAAGGCTGTGATGTAGCAGACAAAATTCATTCAGTTCAGTGGCAATAAATTAGTCAAAGAAGATTTTTTGCCTCACATCACTGGAAAGTTAAGTAGCATGAACCTCAGGTAAGGCCTGACTCAGTGGTTCAATGAATAACCAAGGATTCAGTTCATTGTAGCTCATCATTCCAACACAGCCATGGTCACCAACTTCTGAAGCTAAATGCTCCCCTTGCTCACATTTGACACAAAAGAAAGACCTTTTTTTTCCTTCAAAACCATCCACCAAAGTTCTGTGATTCACTTTGTTGAACTGGCTTAGGTCACACACCTTCTTATATGACATACCACTATAAGATATATACAGTGTCACATACCTCACTAATATGATATACCACTACATGTCATACAGTGACACACATCACTATAGCAAGAAACGTTAAATACACTGATTGTCTTGATCTAAGTTGCACACATGATGTGAAGTCAGCTTCCCTGAAAATTTATGAATACTCAGAAGGAAACCATGGACTGTCTTGTTGGAGAGAAGTGGCAAATGAATGTTGGGGGTCAGCAAAACAGTCCACCTTAACATGCATGTCTGGGACACGTTTTGATCCTACATCTGAGGCTTTTGTCCCCACCCTTTATCACAGTCCTTGTTTTGAGAGCAATGATGGGGTAAACAAGGATGTATTTATTGTCAAAAGGAGAAAAATGCCCGCAAGTATCCTTATTCCTAATTCAGGGAGTAGTAGACTAGGTATCCTAGTATGTTCTCCAACTACTCCAAGTTTCATAATGTTGAGAAAGCAAAATGTAACACAAAAAAGTTAATATCTTCTCTAACTTAAGAGTACAATAAGTTTTGCTTAGAAATATAAGGGCAAGGAAATAATTATACAAGAAAATCACATAAACAATAAAATAATTCAGCCAATAAAATAGTTTCAGTAATTGTGAAGCTCCAACTTTATCTTGCTTGTCCTAGAAAAATTGAAGAAAACTAACTATAGCTGCCATATACAGGTAATACAGATCTGTCAAGTAGCAAGGAAAAAATATTCCTCAGAAGGGTCAAGGATATTCTCTTCCAAAAATGAAAGAGAATATCACAGTTCCCCAAACAGCATATGCTAGTCAAGACATAGCATCCTTAAGTTGGATCCTATAATAACTGGAAGCAAGCCGGTGTCAAAGGCAACCCATCAAGAGTGGTTTATGCATGTTATTTACTGTCACACTATAGATTTTCCTAAGACCCAGTCCAAGTGTGAGCAGGACCTTTCCGGAGATCACAGTCAAAGAGATCTAGAACCCAAATTATCTTTGAGCCGAAAGATCATCTAATCTAGAACATCTCAAACTGTGCCTAGAGGTAGGGGCAAACAGGGCAGAGAAGGTTTTATAACCACCCCTCTCTTCCTACTATTTCATCTCCAACAAGAACACATCTGATTTTATCTATACTACAAAAACAGCTTCTGGAAATAAATTCATTGGAATAAAAAGCTTTGGGGCTAAAAAGAACAGCTAATCTAAACTTATTATTATTCAATCTGAGAAACTTAAGTCCAAGAAGGTTCACTCATTTATCAAGTGGAAGTGCCAAAACTTAAACCCAGGGCTCTCGAAGTCATTCAGTAATTATTGCATATCTATTGTTAGTAGTTACCTTGAGTAGTCTCTATAAACCAGATACACCTCACCAACAAGTAAATCAGACTATCTAAATAGTCCCTTCAATTTCAATATTTCTTTTATTTCCTTTCATAAATGTGAAATTTCAGAGTACATAAGCCTGTTGCATTCACATCCCAAATCTAGGTGGTATGTGACTATGGGATAGGTACTAAACTCCCATAAAACTATTTTCTCATCTGCAAATAGGAATAACATTATGTTACTTCGAAAGGAGGTAGCATGTTAAAATGTTAAAATGTTTTCATTTTAAAAACTTCACCATCATGTACTAAAAAATGAGCAGAAGGACATTCTATAGAACAGTTACAAAGCAAAATGATGAACAAAAACAAAGTATGTAAGATAAATTAATTATACATAATGATATGTTGCATGCTTACAGCATTTTAGAGACCCATGGTGGAAAACAGGTCAATGAAATAGCACTTTTGATATGAGTTCCTTTGGGATATACTAACCTAATGGCAGCATAGAAGCAATAGTGGGCACTCTATCCAATCTGGCTCTTTGGAACTCAAAATAAAGAGAAACGTTTAGTACAACCTAGAGAAGAAATGTTGACAATTGTTAAAAGATTGCATAATTTGGGATCTGAATAGCAAATGATCAATTTAATCTTACAGAGGGTGTAAAGGTATTTTAACATTTATCTAAATAAAGAGTATTAAGGTTGGCTTTATGGATCATACTGTGGATTCTTATTCAGAATAAAGACACAGCAAGTGGTTATCCAGAGATAAAATCTGGCTTTCAGGAGTAATTTTCCACACAGTAAGTCAGTGCCTGCTTACTAAAATTATTTTATATAAGATAATTGCAATATATATCATAATTGAGATAAAGTTTCTGGAAGTCACACTGATGAAGAAATTACCATCAAGGGTTCCCGCATGCTTTAGATTTTGCAATCTTATAACCAACTTAGAAACAACAAAAATAATAGTGCTACTGATAAAACATTATCAACAGACTATTGAAATTAATTTCTGTAGTCTGCAAAATCAAACTATTTTTGTACTTTATATACATAATGTTTTATTTGTGGTTTGCTTTATCCATTAAACACTGCTATCGTGTTGACAGCACAACAGAATGAGAATGACATATAGGCATCTCTCTCTCTCACACACATACACACACCCCCCACAAGAAGGTATCCACATGTTACACACACATGTAAGAAAAGTGCTAGGCCAGGCACAATGGCTCATGCCTGTAATCCCAGCACTTTGGGAGGCCAAGGTGGGAGGACTGCTTGAGCCCAGGAGTTCAGTACCAGATGGGGCAACATAGGAAGACCCCCATCTCTACAAAAGAAAAAAGAAATTAACAGGGTATGGGGCTGCATGCCTGTAATCCCAGCTACTTGGGAGGCTGAGGTGGAAGGATAGCTTGAACCCAGGAGGTCGAGGCTGCAGTAATTGTGTTGCTGCACTCCAGCCTGGGTGACAGAGCAAGACTCTGCCCCTCCCCACCCAACAAAAAAGGAAAGAAAACATGTTAACAAAATGAGATTTTTTTTTCCAGAAAAATTGCTAATCCAAGATTATTTATCTGAAATATTAGGATCTTCTTTTAAAGATGAACATATTTCGATTACAAAAAAAAGACTCTATTTTTCTCCATCAACTTCTAAAAAGATACTTCAAAATTCACAAAAATATCAATATGTCATTTCATTTTAGTGCTACAATCCTGCAGTGAAACAGGTTGTATTTATTGATATACTTGGATCTGTGCCCCCACCAAATCTCATTTTGAATTGTAATGCCTAATATTGGAGATGAAGCCTGGTGGGAGGTGAGTGGATCAAGGGGGCAGGTTTCTCTTGAACAGTTTAGCATCATCTTCTTGGTGCTGTCCTCACGATTGTGGGTGAGTTCTCAGGAGATGCGGTTGTTTAAAAGTGTGGAGTACCTGCCCGCATTCCTCTGTCTTGGTCCTGCTTTCACCATGTGACTGGCCTTCTCCCACTTTGCCTTCCACCACAAATAAAAGCTCCCTGACACCTCCCCAAAAGCCAAGCAGATGCCAGAACCGTGTTTCCTGTAGAGTCTGCAGAACTGTGAGCCAATTAAACCTCTTATTTATAAATTATCCAGTCTCAGGTATTTCTTTCTAGCAATGCAAGAACTGAGTAATGCACTTATCTTCCTATAGAATACAGTATTACTATTCTAGGCCTCTTGAAGTGTGGCTGTAATAATTCTGTTCACGTATCAATACTAGCCAAGCTAACAGCGCACTCTGATGTCATACTGTACCTCAAAAATATCCTGTTTCAATCTCTGGAGGAAAGACAGGTTCAAAATGCCAAGCGCATTCCGTGAGGCTGAGAAAAATCAATGTCAAGGCCTAGTGAAGATGTAGGAGTCTTAATTCTACCACTACAGCTCTTTGTTCAAGTTTAGAAAAAGTTACTTTTACTAGTGTAGGTACATGCAATTCACTGGTTAAAAGGGGTAAAAACATACTTCCTTAATCTTCTCGGACGAAAAAAGATAAGTATACAACTTTGAACATATTATTCCAGGACTAAATGTTCACAGATAACCAGGATGAGCTTTGTCTCCTTGAAAGAACACATAAAAATATTTAGTTGTATTTTTCTAACCACTTGGAAAACAATAATTTACCAATGCCAAAACTTGAAGTGAACACTCAAATTAATTATGGAGCTATTTGTGATTTGAATTTCTCCCACAAATGTAATGAAGTGAGTATTCTCTGAAATAGGGGTCACTGTTTAAAATCAGCCAGCATGTGGCATGTTTTGTGGTTCTGCTTATGCTCCTTGGCAGCAACATTACAGCTAACCAGGATTTTTTTAGTGCTCGCTCTTGGTGTGTTTGACAACTCCTCACTCCCACAGTCCTTTAACATGGGGCTTCCCCAGTCAGGGATGCAGATCCCACACTGAGCCCATAAAACAATTAGTGGGAGGCCTTGGCATTGCATTCAAAGACCTTTGCAAAAAGCCAATGTAGCCGGCTGTGTGAAATTTGACGTGTGGGGAGCCCCCATAAAACTCTTTAATGGAAACTGGGGACTTCTTTTGGAAAAGGTTGAGAAACTGAGCACTAGCTCCATAATTAATATAATTAGTTAACAAGAGACAATAAGCATTTCAATAAAAATAATCAAAAAGCAATAAAAAAACAAAAATTCTAGGTAATATTTTCTTTGTAAAAGAAGTTGAAATAACTGTTCTGTATGAAGAGAGATTTCCTTGCATATGGGAAAAGTAGTTTTGTTTGTAGTTTTAATTTAAAAGAATTTGTCAGAATGTCACATAACCAGTATATAAAGTACAATAATATCCCTTTTCTTTATTATTCAATACCTACCATATCCATTTTTAAACATCATATAAAGCAGTGTTTGAAGAATCTCCTCAAAATTATGAACCCAGACAATGAAAACTTGCAAGAAAATACTTTTAACACTAGAGGCACCATAATCCAATAAAAAGGAGAATTATTAATATTCTCAGACAATTACTTTCAAACAGAATAAAGAATATGATAGAAAAATGATAACATTGTCCCCACTTTTATTCATCAGTATTTTCCAGAGTAGAAACAAAATGATTTAGGAGAATCTCCTAATAGAAAAACATGACCTTAAATCATCTTCTTGGGTATAACATTTTTAGAAAATTTATTTTTCTTGGTAGTTCCCCATTCCCATATCAAGAGCTGGATCATAGAGTTTACCCATAATACAGAAAAGGCTCAGCCTATGATGAAAAGGGAAGCTCTGGCATGCAGGAAGAAAGAAGGCCTGCCCCTTGTGGCCATGGGAGAGTATGAGAAGAAAAGACAGATGTAGAGCAAGTTTTAGAGTTTTAGTGACTTCTCAAACTCTACAGTCTGGCTTAAACCTTTTCTTGGGTGGGTTGGGGGTGTGGATAAAGGGGGTGGTAATGAGGTGTCTCTGTCAAAACATCCAGTTTTTTAAAATTTACTACTAGTGTAGAAAATATCACATTATATTCTAAGTAGCACGGATAAGTATTGGTTTGTGAAGCATTTGTTTGTTAGGTGTATATACAAGAGTATCCATGCTGGATCATAATTTTAAATATACTTCTTACCATAACTACTAGTCATAAAAGTTTGAGAGCAATTGCTCTAAGAGAAGGTCAACTATCAGCTCAAATCCATATCCTCCATGACAAGGAAATATTAATGCATCGCGGAAAAGGCTGGTGGCAGTTAAATACACTTAAGGCAGTGCACTTCTGGGTATGCATGACTTGGGTGTGGCTTGCAAGGGATTCAGAACATAAAATGGATCCTACTGAAAGGTACAGCCATGTTGAAAGAGTTGGTGGGGTAGCAGAGGCCTAGAAGCAGGAAGAAGAGATAACATGATGCATTATGTTATAAGATCTTCAACATTAAAGGTAAACAGTTGGGATTGTGGGCTTCGGTATAGATATCCCCATGGGACCCAAATGACTAGGAAGAACCCATCACTTCTCAGCAGACACATGTTTAAACTTTGTATAAAGCCAGGCTCCCAACGGCGAAAAATAAATAAATAAATAAAATAATGTAGAGAGCACTGAATGGACCCACTGACACAGGAGAAGTTCCCTGTGACAGGTACCAATGCCATATAACAGAGTAATATAGGCTGGGTTAATCAAAAATAAAGATGAAATAGTTACACTAAAGAGAATTAAGTAACCAAAAACAGCTTCCTCAGCAGATTTAGTTCAAAAGAAAAGGAAGTTTAAAGATAGAAGCTTCTTTTTTTTTTTTTTTTTTAAACACAGTGTCTTACTCTGTTGCCCAGGCTGGAAAACTGGAGTGCAGTTAAATCACAGCTCACTGCAGCCTCAAACTCCTGCACTCAAGGGATCCTCCTGCCTCAGTCTCCTGTGCAGTTAAGACTACAGACATGCGCCACACTGCCTGTCTAATTTTTAAATTTTTGCAGAGATAGGGCCTTTCTATGTTGTCCAGGCTGGTCTCAAACTCCTAGACTCAAGTGATCTTCACACTTCAGCCTCCCAAAGTGCTGAGACTACAGGCATGAGTCACTGCACCCATCCAGAAGTTGCATTTCTTTGTAACAATGAATAAAACAATTCCATTGCTACACTTGCCATTTAAAATGAGGATACACATGAGAATAATGAAAATGCACTATGATATATGCATACTTGTGTGATTTTAATAGAACTGCCTCAAGCCTTAAGTCTGAGACAAATTAGAGAATTAAAAACCTTCATTCCATCATAATTTAATGGTAAAGAAGCTTGTATTTCTTGCTATAAAGAAATACTAGAGACTAGATAATATTTAAAAAAGGAGATTTAAGTGGCTCACAGTTCTGCCAGCTGTACAAGACCCATGCTCTGGCATCTGACAGGCTTCTAGGGAGGCCTTAGGGAACTTTTACTCATGGCAGAAGGTAAGGCAGGAGCAGGCATGTCACATGGTGCAAGAAGGAGACGGAGAGAGAGGAGAGCGAGGAGGGAAGTGCTATACACTTTTAAATGATCCCACAAGAACTCACTATCAGGAAGACAGCATCAACCCATGAGGGGGCAGCCCCATGAATTAAACTCCTCCCACCAGGTCTCACTTCCAGTACTAACGAGAGTTAGCTGAGGACAAATATCCAAACTACATTATTCCGCCCCGGCCTTTCCCAAATCTCATGTCCTCCTCACATTGCAAAATATAATCATGCCTTCCCAACAGTCTTAACTCATGCCAGCACTAAGTCAAAAATCCAGTCTAAAGTCTCATCTGCGATAAGGCAAAGCCCTTCCACCTATGAGCCTGTAAAATCAAAAGCAAGTTATTTACTTCCAAGATAATATGGGGATATAGGTACTGAGTAAACACTCCCATTCCAAAGGGGAGAAATTGGCCAAAAGAAAGAGGCTACAGACCCCACTGAAGTCAGAAACTCAGCAGGGCAGTCATTAAATCTTAAAGCTCCAAAATAATCTCCTTTGACTTCATTTCTCACATCCAGGGCACACTGCTGCAAGAGGTGGGCTCTCAAAGCCTTGGGAAGTTCCACCCCTGTGGTTTTGCAGGGTTCAGCCCTCAAGGCTTCTCTCACAGGTTGAAGTTAAATGCCTCTGGCTTTTCCAGGCACAGGGTGCAAGCTGCCAGTGGATCTACCATTCTGTGGTCTGGAGGACAGCAGCCCCCTTTTTACAGACTCACTAGACACTGCCTCACTGGGAATGCTGTGTGGGGGCTCCAGCCTCAGATTTCCCTTTAGTGCCATACTAACAGTGGTTCTCTGTAAGGGTTCCACCCCTGTAGCAGGCTTCTGCCTGGACATCCAGGCTTTCTCATACATCCTCTGAAATATAGGCAGAGGTTGCCAAGCATTATTCGCTCTTTCATTCTGGGCACCTACAGGTTTACCACCACATGGAAACAGCCAAGGCTTATGGCTTGCATTCTCCAAAGTGGCAGCCCAAGCTGTACCTAGGCCCCTTTGAGGCATGGCTGCCAGACCAGCCAGGATATAGGAGCAATGTCCCAAGGCTGCACAAGGCAGCAGGTCCCTGGGCCTGGCCCACAAAACCATTCTTCCCTCCCAGGCCTCTCTGAGCCTGTGATGGCTGCGGCTGGGGCTAAGGTCTCTGAAATGCCTTAGAGGCCTTTTCCCCACTGTCTTGGATATGGCATTTGGCTTTTTTGTTATGCAAATTTCTCTCACAAGTGGTTGCTCTGCAGCCTGCTTGAATTCTTCTTCCAAATAAGCTTTTACTTTCTCTGCTACATGGCTAAGCTACGAGTTTTCCAAACTTTTATACTCTGCTTCCTGTTTAAATATAAATTCCAACTTTAAGTCATTTCTTTGCTCCTGCATCTGGTAGGTTGTTAGAGACAGCCAGGCCACATGGTGAAAACTTTGCTACTTAGAAATTTCTACTTTCAGATACCCTAGATCATCACTCCTAAGTTTAAACTTCCACAGACCCATAGGGCATGAATAGAACGCAGCCAAGTTCTTTGCTAAGGCATAACACACATGACCTTTGGTCCAGTTCCCAGTAAGTTCCTCATTTCCATTTGAGACCTCAGCAGCCTGGCCTTCACTGTACATATCACTATCAGCGTTTTGGTCACCATCTTTTAATTAGTCTCTAAGAAATCCCAAACTTTCCTTCATTTTCCTATCTTCTTCTGAGTCCTCCAAACTCTTCCAACCTCTGCCCCTTACCCAGTTCCAAAGCTGCCTCCACATTTTCAGTTATCTTTTAGTAATGCCTAACTCCTCAGTACAAATTCTCTGTATTGGACTGTTCCTGCATTGCAATAAAGAAATATTTAAGACTGGGTAATTTACAAAGAAAAGAGATTTAACTGGCTCATGGTCCTGCAGGCTATACAGAAAGTATGGGTCTGGCATTTGCTTGACTTCTTGGGAGGCCTCAGGGAGCTTTTACTGATGGCAAAAGGCAAAATGGGAGCAGGCATGTCACATGGCAAAATTAGGAAGAGGCTGGGAAAGGAGGTGCAACACACTTTTAAATGACCAGATCTCCCGAGTACTCACTATCATGAAGACAGCATCAAGCCATGAGGGTTCTGCCCCGATGACTGAAACGCCTCCCACCAGGCCCAACCTCCAGCACTGGGGATTACAACTCAACATGAGATTTGGGCAGAAACAAATATCCAAACTATATTAAAGCTGTTATTATTATTTGTGGAATTATTGGTAGGATGACCAAATGTGATTATACATATATACAAACAAGTGGCAACTGTGAAGGGCTAGAAATAATCAAATAAATCATACCTAAAAATTGGTATTTTCATGTATATCATTCATTTATAGTAATATCTTCATTATGTTAATTAAATGTTTTGATTTCAAAATTTTAAAGAGGAAGTATTCTTACACAAAAGATGAAACATCTGTCCAGTTGAACACTTTTGTTCAAATTATGTTTAAAATAATTTGAGAATTATATTTAACAACTTGGCTCAAACTAGAAGAGTCATCTTATGTGTGCTGTTGTGTAAGCATGGGAGGAGGGGTGAGAATTGGTTCAGAGAGAGTGATTCCAAATGGTTTTGATAACTATCTGTTTCCCTGTAGGTATTAAAACTTCAATGGCTTTTTCAAAACAAGATTCAAATAACTCACGTTCTTTCCAGGTTGTGGTTTTAGTTAATTATAAAAAAAGAAAGAAAAAATGTAAGGGCAGCTAGAAATAATCAATGGTAATGAAAGATGAGTGATCAAATATTCAGCTTTAAAGATTTCAAAGCATGGAAAGGTAATTTAATCTATGATAATACCTTTAATGTCACACATGCAAAGTTCAAGGCATTTATTATTGGTACCTGTCAAGGTTGAGGAGGTCATATACATTTGTTAAATAATGGGATAAATCATCTTTAATCATTTTCAAATGACCTTCTATAGCAAACCTGAAAATTCTGAATGATCAAATTTTCCTGAGGTATTGCATGATCATCAGCTTCATTATGCACCATAACGAGTGAGTTTCACATAAGATATTACTACTTAAATATATGCATATTATGACATTCATATTAATAGCTTACAATTCTAACAGGAGAGAGAGTTTTTGACTACTTAGTCAAAATGAGATGAAATGTTTTCACTTTAATTAATCTATATAGTCTCATAGTCCCCTAATCTCCAGTGACCACCTTTATGTGGGTCATCCATTTCCCTAATTGGCTCCTGAATATTATCATCAGCACCAAATGTTTCATCTCAAAATTTACTTATCCAGCTATCTTAAAGAAACCACCACCCTCTCTCCTCCCAGCCTACTCATTCAGCTGTATCCACTAAAACCATTCTTTGACTTCATTAGAACCTTAACTTCAGTGATTCCTCAACTCCCTCAGAATCCGTAATTCTTATCCTTCCTTTGCATGCATACTCACCATTAAGCACTGTAGTTCCTCAACTCATTACTGGCCCTCTGATCACTCAATTAATATTCTTTCTAAGTGACTCACTTTCAGAGTGACTCTGATGACTCAATTGATACTCTTTCATCCTTGCTTATAGCTTCAATTACCAGCTGTCTATGTCCAGCCCAAATCTCTCTTCAAGGCCTATATATTCCAACCCAATATTACAAAACCTAACTCATTTGCTTCACCTGCAAATCTGGTCCTCTATCAATGTTCTCTCTCTTAGTGGATAGGCCTCATCTCTTCAGTTTTACAAGAAAGAAATCTAGAAGGCATCTTTGAGACCACCTAGCCTCACAAATTTTTTCAAAACAATTGCCAGATCCTGTTCATTTTCTACTCTATTTATCCTTTAAATTTGTCCACTTCTCCCCATCTCTATCACTCACACTTAAGCTTTTAATGACCTACCTATATTAGTGAAATAAACCTCTATAGGTGCTCAAAGCATTTCATCTACCTCCTTCATATCACTTGTTAGACTTGAAATTTTACATTCTTACCATGGTTATTTGAATAACGTCTGTATTTCCATGCGACCTAAACTATCCAATAAGATAGCCACCAGCCACGTGTAGCTATTTACATTTAAATGAATTCAAATTAAATAAGAATTCAGTTCCTTAGCAGCATTAGCCAGATTTCAAAAGCTTAATAGCCACACATGGCTAGTGGCCATGACGATGAAGAGTACAGATAGACACACAACATTTCCCATCATCACAAAAGTTCAATTGAATGATGCTGCACTGAAACATAAACTTTGTGAGAATAGGGATTCTGTCCTTTTGTACCCCTCATCTACCACCTGGCTTATCACAGAGCCTGAAACATTGTAGGCTACACACACACAGAGATAATTAATTAGTAAGAATAAGCATAAATACAATGGCCAGAAATCACCTTCTGAGACTCCACATACTGCTTGGTATATCTCTTGCCATTCTTTAACAGAGCCTCTGGAGAAAGCAGAGCAAAGTTTAGATATTTAAATCAAATGACAAAGAGGACTGAAAATGTGGTTCAAACTGTCACACTAAGCATCCTGTTTACTGCAATAGTTTCAATCTTTACAATGGTTAACAAAAGGAAGTGACTTTTTCAAAATCAAAAAACTATCAGCAGTTGCAGAAATTCTTAATCTCTTTCCAAGAGTTTCTGCTGTTGTTGCTGTTAATCTTAAGACTCGTTAACACCACTTAGATAAGGTTACAAGCTAATAATGTAAACCTCACAGCATTTGTTGTTGAAAGAGAGATAAAAAGCAGAATATACGCTTAATCTCCACTTATCAGCTACACTATACATATATGTTGCCCACTTGAAAATTATTTCATAATGGACTCTTCACTAAAATTTTACTCAAATAAAAAATTACATCAAATATTCATCAATCTGAGGATTGTGTCACCTCTTCCAAAAGCAATATAATGCTTCAAATGTATTTAAAAGTTATGATTTCCTGGGAGTTTTAAGAATTTTAAACAATTTTAACAAAAACTGATGTTGAAAATTGGCTGGAAAAAAAAAAAAAAAAGCAGCACACCATGACAGCTAGAAATGAAGGAAAATCAGAATGATGTACATGAAATACTTAATCCAAGTTTTACATTTAATTCTGCCCCCAACTTACCCTCCCTAAATTTTCTGATCTGTATCTACACAGGAAGAGATATGGCTAGTTATAACACTCAAATCAGCTGAAGAGAGAAAAGTGCCCTCCCTAAGAGGACATACGGGAATCACCTGTGAGGCTTTCTCAAGCTACCTATTATTTCCATACCCCTCACTCCCTCTGGAGAGTCTAAAAAGCCTTGGCTACAGAGGCAGCTGGCTGTGTTGTGGTCACCTTCTACAGAGCTGAACTGTTGTTCGGAAAGACCACATTTCCCACCCTCCTTTGCATTTAGATGGGACCTCCTGGCTGATTTTCACCAAGGAGACATGAGCAAAGGTTACGTATGCCACTTCTAAACTTAGGCAAAAAGCAGATGGACCTTCTCCATTCTCTTTCCCCATATCCCACTTTGCTGGCAACACCCAAGGCAACTTTCAAAGCTACTTGCTGTAGAAAGTGGAGTGTCTATCAGCTTGAATCTCTGAGCAAAACAGGAAGCCAGGCCCACTCCCCCGCAACCTAACCTCCATCCACCTCATACCCTCCTATCAGTAAAAAGCTTCCACTTTGTACTTTACTTAAATGAGAAAAAAAGGTATTTATTGTGTGATATGGTTTGGCTCTGTGTCCCCCACCCAAATCTCATCTTGAATTGTACTCCCACAATTCCCACATGTTGAGGGAGGGAGCCGGTGAGAGATAACTGAATCATGGGGGCGGTTTCCCTATACTGTTCTCATGATCGTGAATAAGTCTCAAGAGATCTGACGGTTTTATCAGGGGTTTCTGCTTTTGCACCTTCCTCATTCCCTCTTTGCCTGCTGCCATCCATGTAAGACAGGACGTGCTCTTCCTTGCCTTCCGCCATGATTGTGAGGCTTCCCTAGCCACATGGAATTGTAAGTCCAATTAAACCTCTTTCTATTGTAAATTGCCCAGTCTTGGGTATATCTTTATTAGCAGCATGAAAAAGGACCAATACAGTGTGTTAATCCACTTATATGTGGAGATATATCTGCTACAGAAACTAGACTGACCTTAGCAAATACACAGATTGGGCCTACTCCTATACCACTGCCCATGATCAAGAGTTATTGCCATGGGGAGCCACCATTACTAACAAGAGTGCTTCACATATCTTAGATGTACTGAAGCAGGAAGAACATTGAAAATGCTATGATTATAATATCTCCAATTTTGAGATATCAGTTATCAGGGCTTAATTTACATTCACTTGTGCAAATGTTCATTAACTTCATATTATATTATCTCTTCAAATGATTTGGAAAATATCATAAGGTCAGTAAAATTTTCTGATTTTCCAGAAACCACACTGAAGACCACAGCTACTAGAGGACTCTGGGAAATATAAAACCCATGTACTGCAAACTCCGGGAAAATCAAGTTGCTTGTAGTTCTTAAATACACCGTATCTTGTGAAGCCATGGTACCTGAGAAGATCTTGCTGGCTTTCTTCTCCTCTGTTCCTATCAGCCAACAAGCTTCTTCTATGTTTTAAAACACAGCTCAGGCATTACCACCTGGCAGCACACTTCTCCCCACATTCACTTCTAGATAAAGTTAATAATTGCTATGTCTTACCCTTTTCACACTATGTTTTAATTTAATGGTTTACACATCAATTCCCTCTTCCAGATTCACTGAGAAAAAGATTGAGTTTCACTCATCTCTGTATCCTCGGTCCGGTACTAAGCCAGTAATGTTTACACTTTAAACTTTTGTGAATCAATGAATGAATGAGTAGTTTCCTCAGCTCATCCCTCTACAGAGAGAAGAAACTAGAATAGTTTTTATGAATACATTAGTATGTATTAAATATCCAAAATATAGGTCAGTGAAGTAAAAGCACAGCACAGTATAAGTGGTTCACGTAAGTACTGGGTGGGTCAATTTAATAAGTCCTTTTTTATTCATAAGGATTTTTAAACTGAATTATCTCAGCTTTGGGGGGAGTGGGAAAAGACAGGATCTCTTTCTGTTGCCCAGACTGGAGTTCAGTGGCACCATCACAGCTCTCTATAACCTCAAACTCCTGGGCTCAAGCAATCCTCCTGCCTCCGCCTCCTGAACAGCTGAGACTACAGGTGTGCCACTATGCCTGGCTAATTATTTTATTTTTATTTTTTTAGAGATGGGGGTCTCGCTATGTTGCCTAGGCTGGTCTCAAACTTTTGGCCTCAAGTGATTCTCCTGCCTCGGCCTCTCAAAGTACTGGGATTACAGGCATGAGCCACCATACCTGGCCTGAAATTTTTAATATTGTAGTTTAATTTCCTGGTGTAATAGAAATAAGCAACTATACCTAAAAAGCACACATTGACAAATTATACTGAACATCCAAACTTATGTTACTTAGCTTATCTTATAAATTACTTAGCTAGATTGAATCTGGCTTTTTGCCATTGTTCTCTAATAGCAGGAAAGAATTCAAAAGACTTCAATCTACTTTAAAGAACACATCTGGAGTCCCTAAGTGCCAAACACTACTATCACCTGAGATACCGGTGTATTGTTTTTCTCTAATTTTGAGAAGAAAAAAATATTGCAGGGGATGATATAAAATAAGGCATACTTTAAAAACCAAATACTTCTAATGGGGCCAAAAGGTTCTCAGAAGAAAGATGAGAATATGTTCGCTTACCTCAGGGCCCCTCAGTTGCAATAAATCTACCTTAGTGTTGCAAGGCACATAACCTAAAGTAATCTCCGAATCTTTAGTGTGAAGATGTCACCAAAGGCTCCAGTGCTAGTCCTGAGAGCAGATATTAAACTAGCTTTACATATCTAGAATGTCTTTTAAAGACTCTTAAATATTACAAGAAAGCTTCTAGTACAGTTTCCTATGAGGGTGTTGGCAAACAAAAATGCCACTCTGGGACCTAACTCAGAAATTCATTGTTTGAGCCACAGAAGTACCTTAAGGGGAAATATGAAAATTAATTAACATTCCAGGGATCCCATGTAACCACAGGCACCTGGAGACACAATAGGCCTCACAATCTCCAGCCATTCATCCGTGCAGTGGTTTCTGAGTGGGTTGGTCCAGAACTGACCTTGAAGGTGTGCAAAGCCTGTCTGCTCTTACCGTAGTGTAACTCTTGTAACTTCTCACAAATAATTATAGTGAGAAGGAGAAACAACTAAGTAACATGTAAAATCAGGAAGAGGGAGGAGGAGAGACGAATTAGGAGAAAGTTTTATCTCAGGCCTACTAAGCAAAAAGACCGACTATGACAGCAATTATCACTAACATGTTCCACTTTTTGCTGGGGATTGTTCTATGCGCTTTACATATTTGGAACATTTTAATCTTTACAAGAATTCCCCAAAGTCGGCATCATTATTATCTCAATTTTGTACATGAGGAAGCTGAAAGCACAGAGCAACTACCTTACCCACGGCCACACACCCACAAGCAGCAGAGTCTGGCAGTCATTTTTCCAGGTTTCATACTCTAGCTCTTCCCTACAGCTGCCTCTCCTGTTGAGTATTTAGCATAGATTAACCTAGGGAGAATAGTAAGTTAGTATCCCCTAAAAGTTCATACTCACCCAGAACACTGGAAATAGTCTTCTCTAATATATTCCCACATATAATTATATTCCCAGACTTAATTCATTAAGATGAGGTCATATTGGATTGGAATGGGCCCTACATTCAATGACTGCTGTCCTTAAGAGGAGATGACACACAGAAATATACATAAAGAAAGGCATGTGAAAGCAGAGATTGGAGTGATGCAGCCACAAACCAAACGCCACCAATGATCACCAAGAGCTACCAGAAGCTGGGAAAAGGCAAGAAAGGATTTTTTCCTAGCACCTTTAGAGGGAGTGTGGCCCTGCCAACACCTTCATTTCAGACTTCTGGTCTTCAGAATGGTGAGGAAAATTCTTTTCTGTTGTTTTAAGCCACAAAGTTAGTAATAATTTCGTACAGCAGTCCTAGGACAGCAACACAGACAGTAAGGTAAAAAGGGTAGGTAAGAACTATGAACACGGAGACATTATTAAAGCAAAAAATAGGGTTTTTATAATGTTTTTAAAGAGAAGATATCTGACTTCAATGAATGCTTTCGTGAGCCACCGTTGGATTTGATGAAAAGTCCTGACGTCAGCTGCAGATATCTATCAGTCTACCCTTTCTTCGTGACTGAGTATTTGAAATTAATTACTCTCTATAATAAAAGGATTGAAGCTGATTAAAAACTGGGGAATCATTGACATAAAGATGGTACAGAGACCCTTAAGAAAGGGTGTGATATTACAGATCACTGCGTAGAAAAAGAAGAGATGTTGATAGGAATAAAACCTTAAGAAGCTCTACTGCTTAGCGGTTTAGGACAAAAAGCAAGCAGAAGAGATGGGGCCGCTGAGAGAAGAAAGGCAACAAGGAGAGAAGAGAATCACAGAGACCATGCAAAAATAAAGTTTAAGAAGGACTGGTTTAAATAATGCTTACTGAATGAATTAATAGAAACAAAAAGAAATTTCAAATGTGATGTATAAAATATCAGAAACATACACACAAATATGTTAAATTTACCCTTACAAAATTCCATAATTCTGACCTACTATCGAACCTTCTAATTTAGTGTAGAAAGTGCAATTCTTATGAAAAGTATCTTCTTGTCTCCTGTTAAAGGGCAACAGCTCAAATTTCCTCTGCTTATTTGCTATAGACCCTTCCCCAAGACCTTTTACTGTTTTTTTGTTTTTTCTTTCTTTTTTTTTTTATTCAAAGACAGGGTCTCACTGCATTGTCCATGTTGGAGGACCACGGCTATTCACAGGCGAGAGCATTGTATACTACAGCCTCAAACTTCTGGCCTCAAGCAATGCTCCCACGTCAGTCTCCCAAATATCTGTGAATAGAGGTGCATGCCACCACACCTGGCTTAAGACTTTTTACCTTTTAATTTATATAGACCTCAGACATAAACATTCATATCAATTTTATTACTGGATAGAAAAAGGAATATTAAATTAGGCACTGAGGACACAGAGGTTTCCCAGGCTAGTATACGAGTCAGCATCTCTTCACTGAATGAATTAATAGATTAATGACAAACACATACAAGCAAATCATAACAAATAAGAATATTTTTACATGCAATGATACACACAGATGATAACAACATGCTACGAACTCTAGGGTGCTGTGGAGTTGGCCTCTAATTCAACCTAGAGATTCTAGTAAGGGCTTCCCTGAGACATAGGGCATTTCTTGATTTACATGTTAATAGATGAGTTACTGAGGAAAAAAGGGAATGGAGAAGAGAGGAGCTTTGGACAGACAGAGAGCACCAAGCATATGCACAGGCAATTACCTTATTTGCTGCCTGAGTGCTGAACTGAAAGCTCCTAACATAGAACAGACAACCAAATAAATATTGCCTGTTTAATGAACTCATTAAAAATGGATAATGTTGATTCCTGTTAACATAGCATGATTCCCTTTCACCTGTTACAGGCAATGCCATTCTGGGTCAAAAACAAAAAGATGCCTTTCTCTCCTTTAAAACAGTAGTATTGCCAATGATGTATTTCTAGGGTTTATGGTATAGTCAATGCCTCTTCATGAAAGGAGTGTGTCAGAATACACTGAGAAGCTTTTCCATGATGCACTTATCCAGCTACCACCTCCAAAATTCTAAAGCAATACATCCAGGACAAAGCACAGGCATGTGCATTCTGATTGATTCTATTGCACATCCCAGAGTTACTGATCTGAAGCTGAGAACTGTGGTGTAAACATTATGCTGAGAAGTACTCAAAGGTGACAGCAATGAAATATTCTGAGATATCTATATGGAAATAGGAAGAACAATCCCTAAAGAGAGATAATTGAAGTGTTGCTCTGCAAAACCCATAAATTAACTCAATTATAATAGGTATAATATACATGATCTTGTTTGTGTTAAGGAGCCAAAACTGTGAGTTATTCATAGTTATTAGGAGCTGTTTTTAAACTATAAGCTAATTATAAAAACTATAGTTTTCAAACTGTTAGCTAATTAGTTTGCATTAGTAATCAGTAGTCTTCACTACCCTAAATATATGACTGCCCTCAAGTGTTTGCTTCAACAATCTATCAAGCCAAGGAGATACAAAATGAAAGGATGCATATTTCTTTTTCTATTATTATTATACTTTAAGTTCTGGGATACATGTGCAGAACATGCTGGTTTGTTACATAGGTATACATGTGCCATGGTGGTTTGCTGCATCCATCAACCCGTCATCTAGGTTTTAAGCCCCACATGCATTAGGTATTTGGAAAGGATGCATCTTTCATAAATGAACAGCCAGGAAGACTACTGGCCAGTCATAAAATGTTTTTACTTTAGGGCTGCTGCCCCTTAAGAGTGAATATTTTATGTGTTTGTTTTTTCCCCATATAAGACATGAATAAATGTGTCGTCTGAAATGCATCAGTATTCAGACTGGGCTTTTGACATAACAAAAATAATAGTACCATGCAAAACAAAAAATGGTTTTAATTTTAATTTGGTCTCCAAGGGCATTTTCAAGGCATTTACCCATCCAGATTTTCAAATCAACTAGACTTAACTCTGAACTGGCTGACTTACCAATATATCAACAGAAAGAAACTATCAATCTAAGGAGCTATTTATCTTTAGTAGCCAGGAAAAAGTAGAGTCACTGGAGATAATGTGAATTATATCCAAACACTATTCACAGAAGAAAAATCTTGGCTGAGCAAGAACTAGGAGTCTCCTTGACAAAAACAGAACAAACCTTAGAAATACTTCTTTAAAATCACCATTACTTTGTTCATTTTATGATCCATTAATTACTGTTTTGTTGCTTGATATTTTCCTAAAGGAAAATAAATGTCCATTCATAACAAAAATAAATAAATAAACAGTAACAAAAAAAAGAATTTCACTATTTAAATGGCAAAATACATCATTGTTCTCTTAGTAAGTGCCAAATTTTCCATCAAGATAAAAAAGTAAATGCAAAGAAAATCAGAAAAAGAGACAGCACTACTGCCCTGCCCACCACCAGCCCATCAGTGATAAAGTTAGCCTCTAGTTAAGCCATAGAAGCCAGACGTAGGCAGGCATCCTGCATGAGACGTCCAGAGCATCACATCTGCCAGGCTATGCAAAGGAATGCAGAACGAGCAACATAATCACAATGACAGCCAGTATCTTTGGGGTACAATACATAATGAAATTTATTAAAAGGGGAAATGTTTAAAGAAGATTATGTAAATGTAAGATCTTGAGTAGTCAAAAAAAGCCTTAAAACTCAAATTGACAGAAAGTATAGGTTAGTTATTTTTCACTGATTAAGATGTAAAAAAAATCAGTCATTAAGAGCCATTTTAAAACTATAAGCTAATTATAAAAACTATAGTTTTCAAATTGTTAGCCACTACAGTTTGTATTAGTAATCAGTTGTCTTCACTACAGAAGCAATACCCAAATGGCAATAAGGTCTACATGTTCTAGATAAAATTTAAATTGGGATATTTGCTATGCCTGCCTAAAGCAGTCCAGTGAAAAATAAAACATAATTTGCTAGTTTTTGAATAAAAGTAAGAAAATTCATTTAAATTGACTCATGCTATCAGGTCAGGTAAGAAATTCATCATGCCTTTCCAACCATCTTGATCATCTTAAACTAAAAGAAAATTTTACCCATCTTTGGACAATATCTGTAAAGGAATTCACAAACAGAATATGACTTAAATGAAGACATCTATTTTCAAATAATTTATCCAAAACAATTCTCATGGTGTCTGCCAAAAATAGAAATTATTTAAAGCTTCCAAGACTTTTAAAGCTCGGAGTTATTAAAAATAGAGTCCTTAAAATTTAGGGCAGACCATTTCATAAAATACTGCTTTTATTTTCTTGTGGCATTTAAAGTATACACATAGAATGCTGAGGGATGATGAAGAAAAACGAAAGATAGGAGTGCTATATTCCAAGTTCGTTTTTCTCGACATTTACTATATTGTGGAATAAAAGCAAGCCAATGCTAAAAACTGAGTAGGTTCAAAACCAATCTTTTTCATATATAAGTTTTTACAACTTAATATATTTTAAAACCTCAGAGAACTTACCTCCACAATTGCTACCACAGAAAATTATGTTGTTCATTATTGATTAGCACATCTTTCATTTTAGAATAAGCAAAAGAATGTTTCACACTGAACAAAGGTTTACAGTCTTTGATTTCTCTTACAGGTAATTCACAAATCACCTGACGTGGCTGAATTAAAACTAGCACAGCTCGTTACTGCAAAAGCAATGCCATTAATACTATTCACCAACAATTTAAGTAAAGAATAAAGAATTTCAGCAAATTTAATATTCTAATCCCTATCTGCTATCACATTAATATATACTGTTTACCACTTCTTAGAATAACAGACTAACACTAATATTAAATCTAGCTGAAAGGGCAAAGTACCTGAATGGTATTAGTACTTCAAAGTCACTATTATAGGCATTAATTATTATTATTACAGAGCATCTGTAAGTCATATGACTACATAGACACTGAAATGTTCTTATGCAACGGGATGCATTTCTACAGCAAATCATTGACGTCAGATTGCTAATCTAATGAGATGGCATGTACCAATTATTTAAAATATAAAGAATGACATAAACATAAAGTATTATTCTATGGAATACACATTTGAAATTTTTTAACTTCCTGAAAATAAGAATTCCATATCATCATAAGATATAAAGGAGATGATACTATTAAAATGTAGGTTGATAAAATAAAAGATGGATATCTACATTTTATTCACTTCACTAAGTACATTAGTTTGCTAGGGCTACTGTGACAAATACCACACATTGGATGGCTTAAAGAACGGCAATTTATTTTCTCACTATTCTGGAGGCTGGAAGTCTGAAATCAAGGTGTCTGCAGGGCTGCTTTCTTCTGAGGCCTCCCTCCTTGGGTTGCAGATGGCTGTCCTTTCTCTGTGTCTTCACCTGGTCCTTCCTCTCTACTCTATCCTAATACCTTCTTCTTATAAGTCATACCACCAGTTATACTGGATTAAGGCTTACCTCCAATGACTTCATCTAAACCTAATCATCTTCTTAAAGACCCTATGTCCAAATAAAGTCACATTTTAAGTTCAACGTATAAATTATGAGGGATGTAATTCCGCCCATAACATTAACTAAGCATCTGCTGTATAAAATTCATAACTGAATTCTTTTAAAAATACTGGACCACAGAAACATCTTAAATGATTGTCTTTAAAAAAAAAAAAGTAAGCAATATACAACTTTACAAGAATATAAATGTTTATGGAAGTCATTTGTCCTTATTTTTTCAAAAATACTTTTGAGGCAGTTTACATGATTAAGAATTAATTAAATAGAGCAGCAACAAGAACAAAAGCAAACACAGAAATCAGAAACTACAGACACTATAGAGATAGGGCTACACATAAGTTCATTCTTTTCTGTCTGATTGAGTACTAAACTTAACTACATTAACTGGGACTTGGGGATAAAAAAGGGGGTAAGGGGTTAAATTGACTTCTTACCTTTCAAACAAAGGTAGCTGAGAAATTTGTTCAGAAAAATACACTTTGCCCCAATACCAAGCTCTAGAAGGCAAGTAAGGAACAGATTAATATAGAAGCATCTAATTAACTTCTATGCCCTAACTTTATTTTGCCTATAATACGCACTTAGCCATGCTACATGCATAAACTAACAGGCTATGAAAAAGCACTCATTTTTTATCCATTTATTTCTTCATTCAACAAATATTACTGCACCCTACTATCTGCCAGGCATTACACACTGGTGAAGCAGAGATCAAAACCCAGCCCTACCAGAGCTTCTGTTCTAGTGAACAGAGCATACTTGGAGAACATCAAGATTGAATTCAGCAGTCTGCAGAGACTGAATTGAGAATAAGCAAAACAAAGAAAGCATTTCCGGTTACTCTCTCAACCACTCTGTCATTAAAGTGAAGATGAGTACAGCAGAGTTTAGCAAAGGAGACTGCAAGAGTTTAAAGTTTGTCCTTTCTTCAAAAGAGTAAGTTAATTTTAAATTTAATATATTCAAAGAGATATGCAATTCCCAACATATGTATTAAGTGATAACTCAAAGACTAAATGATTCTACTTTTTAAAGCATAGAATAGACTACATCTTAAGCTGTTTAATACTTCAGAAAAAAACAAAAGTTTAGAAATATTTACTAAATATTAACATTTTGCTATTTAGGTTTCAGACTCTTTATTTTTGTAACACTACCACTAAGGACTGCCATCATCCTTTTCACTCTCTTCCTCTCTAGAGATAAACAATTTTCAGAATATAATTTCATTCAGGTTTTTTTGTTTTAACGTATGTGAATGCCTAGACATTATAGACACAACTGTGTTCTGTGGGTCAAACTTTTACATAAATGGCATTATATTACATGAATAATTTGTACTTTGTTTCTTTTCCCCCATCTTCTCTCTCTCTCTCTCTATCTCTCTCTATCTCTCTCTGTGTAATGAATTTCCATTGATACAGGCAGAAATATAATTCACTCACTTCAACTGCTGTATTTGCAGCATAAATAAACCTGTGTGTTATTAATTACTCAAGAGAGGGATAGTCAAGTTGTTTCCTTTAAACATACCCCACACACACACACACACACACACACACACACACACACACATACACACACACACACACCATGCAGTCTGCAGAGCCCTCTTAACCATTCTATTGTTGAAATGAACCAGAGTATGGATAGCAGAGATCAGATATATCTTCATATGAATATATACCTATGTGACTAGGTGTCTAATCTTTGCTATAATCCATCTTGTACATGCACACATACAAGTGGTACAATGAACACCCCGGTGCAAGTGTTCTTGCCCATGTTCAGGAGAAGAGTCTCTCCAGGGCAGACACGTAGCTAAGGAAGTGTTGGTTCAGAGAGTACACACATTTTCTGCTTTACAGGGAACTGTCGAATTGCTTTCCCAAGAGAAAGAAAAGAATTCCTCTTTGGCCACATTCAGGCCAAGTCTGGAGATATCAGATATCAACTATTTTTTGCCAATTTGATGGGTTTAAAGTGATATTTCATTGTTGTTTTAGTTGGTATTTCCTAGGTTATAAACAAGCTTTTGAACTTCAATTTCAGGGAAGTGAATACATGGTCAAGAATATAGGGAATAATTTCTCAATCTCTCAGTCATGTTAAACACAGTCTAAATCTTCAAGGTCATTCTTTTTTTTTTTTGAGACGGAGTCTTGCTCTGTAGCCCGGGCTGGAGTGCAGTGGCCGGATCTCAGCTCACTGCAAGCTCCGCCTCCCGGGTTTAGGCCATTCTCCTGCCTCAGCCTCCGGAGTAGCTGGGACTACAGGCGCCCGCCACCTCGCCCGGCTAGTTTTTTGTATTTTTAGTAGAGACGGGGTTTCACGGTGTTAGCCAGGATGGTCTCGATCTCCTGACCTCATGATCCGCCCGTCTCGGCCTCCCAAAGTGCTGGGATTACAGGCTTGAGCCACCGCGCCCGGCCCAAGGTCATTCTCTATATGCTCTCACTGCACTCAACTGCCAGTAGTAATAAACTGCCATCCGGTCTCTCGGGCCCTCTCAAGATCTGAAAACAAAGATCTAATGATGTACTAGGCACTCCTTCTCCACAATGAAGGAGTCTTATTCTGACTGAGATCTAAGAATAGCCTACTAGAAAATTTTACATCATATCACAACAATTAAACAAAATTTTCACAAAACAATGCTTATCGTTACAGGTGAGGCATTCTGATATTTTCCATTTTACTGTATTTTAATCTATGTATTTGCTAGTAACCCACTAAATTGATGTCATGATCCCATTAAAAAGTCACAACACTCAATTTGGAAACATTAAATCTCTTCAATGCTCAATGCGCCTGGGAAGCAGAGAATACTTGTTTGAGTTTCAACCTACGAGCTGAGGGCCCCTACCAACCCTGCACAAAGTATTAACAGAAAAGGACACCTAACGGGCCCCTCTGCCCAAGGGGTTCTAGGGTTGGAACCATCAGTGTTACAAGACCTTAGTCTACTTTTCAAATGGATGTGCAAAGCTTAGAATCGTGGGAGGTCTGACGCTCTTGGGGTATATTTGTTGGGCAACTTTATTTGGTGCTTTTTGTTTTTAGGTTGGTTTTTGCTTTACTGTCTGGTAAACTGTCTTAAAGATTCCAGAGATATGGGTGAGGACCATGTATTTTGAAAACATCTAGAAGTATACCCTTTTTTAGTAAGTTATTTGGGTTCCCAAGATTTGCCATAACAAAATTAACAAAATTGTTTCCACACCCCTAAAAAGTAATCAAATAGCTTACTACTTGATATTCTGACTATTCAAATAATACAGCTTCTTTGATGTTCCAACTTCTGCCTCAAATAACATATATATCTGTACTCTTGAACAAAGTAATCAGGTTTAGGCCTTCTTTTAAATTGCATTTGTTAACTTTACTTACTCTGAAACTCTGCCCTTGTTTTTAATACACTTCCATTGTATTTAGCTGAGGCTAGGCACTGAAAATTTCTGAAGTCATCATCATATTTTTATGTACACATGAAAACTTAAATTGTGCCCTCACAAGTTTGCATTTGTAAATACAAGACTTAACATTCTGATTAACATGTAAAATTTTCTTAAAACTTATTTCTGTTAGGCTTTTTTTTTTTTTTTTTTTTTTTTTGCTGGCCATTTTATCCTCTATTTCCATTTTACCGGATGCTATATAAAAATACACCATCCAGCCAATTGACGTCTTAGGTTCAAGTTATACACAAAGCTAGCACTGAAGCAGATTCAGGGACCTAGCACATTACACTGTGGTGTCTTTCTAAAATGTGCATGCATGCACTCAGCATGGAATGTTATGATTGGATAAGTTACAGGTTTCCAAATTTAAAAAAAAAAAAAAAAATCTGTTTTCATTCCAATCTTGTTTATGCAAAGGTTCCGAAGATTTGAACTGGCAGGTTATTTCTAACCCTTGCCTTTTCTCCCACCTTCTTTGAGTTCCTCTCTCTTGCTGAGAATCTAGAAGTGACAACCTGCTATTTTCTAGAACTGTATGGTGGTAATTTGAATAGCAAGCTCTGCGCCTGGTACAGATTGTCAGAAATATATACCTGAAACTATAATTGTACCATGTGTAGGTGAACAGGGAAACTTAGTTGACATCAAGAGTATTTACAGGGAGAAAACATGCTCAATTTAATTCCAGTACAGACATTCCCATTTCAAAAGGAAAAGTTTCAATTTCCCGCTTAACTTTGACAGTGGCTATAATAAATTTTCTCAAATTTTCATGAATTTGAATTAGGAAATTTCACATTTCTAATGAAAAGTTTCTTAAACACCAGTTATAAAATATCAACGCTTCTTTTGCTGCATCTCAAAAAACAGAAATATACCACATTTAACAGGAGGTCATATAATACTACCAGAAGTCTTCATATCTTTATATTCATATTTGTACTTCATATTCAACCATGTAATTTCCCAGAAATATCAGTTATTTTGCTCTTTTATATATATATATATGATTTAAAGAAAATCCAAAGCATTAGTCAAACTATCTTACTCATCTTTGTAAAAGCTGTAGTGGCCTGAAAAGTCAAGTCCTAATCACTGGTACTTGTAAGTGTTACACTGTTACATTATTTTTAAAAAAGAGTCTATGGAGATGTGATTAGATTAAGGATTTTGTGGTGGGAAGACTATCCTGGATTATCCACATTATCCACATAGGCCACCACATGTCCTCATGAGAGAGAGGCTGAGGGAAATTGCACACACAGAAGAAGAGAAGGTAATGTGACCAGAGAGGAAGAGACTAGACTGATGCAAATCACAAGCCAAGGAATGCCAGCAGCCACCAGAGGCTGGATAAGGCAAGGAATGAATTATTTCCTACACAATCCAGGGGGTGCACAGCCCTGTTGACACCTTGATTCCAACTCAGGGACAATGATTTTGAACTTTGGTCTTCCAGAACTATGAGAGAATAAATTTCAGTTGTTTTAATCCACTAAATTTGTGTAAATTGTTACAGCAGCTTCAAGAAATTAATACAACTATACTTGCTATTATCCCAGGATAATGTATTGAATTTTCTGATTACATTAATAAATTTGAGCGAGAGGGATCCACAACCACTTGCGAGAAATGAATGATCCTATTTTAGTGTGCTGGAGAGTCTGAGAAGTATTTTTGAAACAACCAGGCCTAGAAAAATGAAGAGAGTTTAAAGTGTGTATTAGTCTGTTCTCATGCTGCTATGAAGAAATATCTGAGACTAGGTAATTTAAGAAGGAAAGAGTTTAATTGACTCACAGTTCCACATTGCTGGGGAGGCCTCAGAAAGCTAACAACCATGGTGGAAGGGGAAGCAAACACGTTCTTCTTCACGTGGTGGCATGAAAAAGAAGTGCTGAGCAAAGGAGAGGAAAGCCCCTTGTAAAACCATCAGATCTCATGAGAAGTCTCTTGCTATCACAAGAATAGCACGGGGGAACCCCCCCATAATCTAATCACCACCCATGAGGTGCCTCCCATGACAAGTGAGGTTATGGGAACTACAATTCAAGATGAGATTTGAATGAGGGCACAGCCAAACCATATCAAAGTGTCAGAGCCAAGAAGAGAATATCTAGTCTAAGGAGCAAATTTAAACTACACTTAAAACCTTTCAGAAAATAACGTGTCAGGGCTGCACATGGAAGCTCATGCCTGCAACCTCAGCCCTTTGGGAGGCTGAGGCAGGAGGACAGCTTGAGGCCAGGAGTTAAAGACCAGCCTGGGTAACATAGTGAGATTCTCATCTCTAGAAAAAAATTAAAAAAAAAAAAAAATAATCCAAGTGTGATAGCATGCATATGTAGGCCCAGCTATTCGGGAGGCTGAGGTAGGATGGTCGCTTGAGCCCAGGAGTTTGAGGTTGCAGTGAGCCATGATTGTGCCACTGCACTCAGCCTGGGTAACAGAGAAAGACCCAGTCTCAAAAAAAAAAAAAAAATGAAAAATGAAAAAAGAAAAAGAATTTGTCAGTAATTATCAAGAGCATTAAAGGACTCCTACCCTTGGACTCAGTAATTCTGCTGCTAAGAATCAATATACCCAAATCAGATCAAATTTTATAAATTAAGATGTTCCTCTCGTAACACACATCTCATAATATCAAAAACTAGAAACAATCTAAACATCCAAGTATAGAAGAGCTAAGTAAGCCACAGTATGTCTTCTTGGCTGAACATCTTATAAATTCGTCAAAAATAATGTTTACAAAAAAATCTGGACCAAAACAAAAAAACCCTTATGTTATACTATTACATATACAAAGCAACACACAAAAGAACACGGACATTATTGCCTTTAATTCTCATTTAAAATTCATAGAAAAAAAGAAATATGTAAGATTATAGCTAACTTTTTCTTTCTTTCAATTCTGTTAACAGTTTACTAAATTACACCAGACACTCAGTGGTAAGCGAGGACCACAAAAGGGCTAACTGATAGATACAAATGCTCCAATTTTCTGGGTGAATGAAAGACAGAAGAATAGTACCTTAACAGCCAACATTCCCAAATGCCTTCCAATGCATCGCATTATCAATAATGATTTTGAATATCCATGAGTCACGCAGGAATAGATAACACTATCGCTTATTTACATTGGGAGCACCCAAGGCACAAAAGGTTTTGGAGTCCACGCAGGGTCATCCTATATAAGCAAGAAGACCTGGGACAGAAGCCAAGTCATGTCATTCCAGACTGGGGCTTTAATCCTCCTTTCCAAGGTGATGGTGCCGCAGCAGGACCAGACCTTGTCATGGAGAGTAGGCAGCTCTTCTTATCAGAGAGCTTCAGAAAAACAAGGTCAAGGCCTCAAACCCACTCTGACTGGCGGATATTTACGTATGCAAAGTCTGTGAGGAAAAATATCTCAGGCTTCCCTAGGATCCTTTCAGATTCATGAACAAGCCAAAGTATAAGCAAATAATACTTTCATAAATGTTGCCTACTAAACATACAGTAGTCATAAACACTCTAGAGAGACTAAATCTTTCAAAGCAGTACCCTCTATTCATTTCACTTATTTTTGATTCAGGATATAGTTTATATTAACTTACTGATCCAAGCCTCTCCTTACAATAGGGTCTTACTTTGGCACTTAATCATTTTCTAAAATAATCACATATTCTAAGAGCCAATAATTTTCTAAAAATACTTGATTATACCTGTATTTTCACTTTTAGGAACAAATGAAGAAATAACTCCTGCAAAAGTCTGCCTAAAAATATGCAAAAAAAGTTGTAGTTACAAATTGGGTTTCTTTCAAAATGTTTACATTTTCATTCAGGATTATAGAACCAATTCATAGGCATTTTATATTAACATATATGCTCTAGGGAGGTCTATTTTTTTACACTATTTTGAGCTTGAGAAGTTCCCAGCATTAACAGATAATCAAAGAAATGACATTATTAGCTGGTGAAAAAAAGGATCATAGTCAAATTCAAGCTAATTTTCAACTTTCAGATTTAATTCAGTAAACTCAGGGTATTAAAACATTAATCACATAAAGTCAACTCTCAAATGTTAACAAAAATCTTCATTCTCAAATTTTTCTTTTTCTGTACTGAAACAGATACTTTGATCATCAAGCCTAGATTTAACTGTAAAAAATAGTGTATTCATGGGCTATGTATATATGCACAGACATATATATCACTAATTTGAGAAGTTACATCAACTTCAACAAAGCAACAAGAGGATAAACATTTTTTCAAACTCCTAAAGAAAGATATTATTCATTTTTACCCTTTGAGTTAGTATTAGCAAAGATATGTTTTTTACAAATCCCCAAAGAGCTTTTAACTAGGAGTACGTCATTGAATGAAAAATAAATCTCTAGAAGTAGAAAGTTTTACTGCTATCCTTGCTAAAAGATTGCTAGTTACACCGAAAAAGTCAAACTGGTGAGAAAGGTCACAAAAAGCATATTAAATATATATGTATATTTGTGTCGCCAGAAGAATTTAACTCAAATGCTAACAGAAGCCCTCTCAAGACATCCTAAAGATAGCCACACATTGGTTAGTTTCCTTTCATCACTTGTGTGTTTACAGCACAGTTTTAGCATTAACTAAAGCATCTAGTCTGATCACTTCCATCTATTTTAGAATACTAACAAGATGATTCTAATAACCAAACAAAAAGAAACATGAGTTTAGAAAAAAATTCTAATTGTTTTATTTAATAATGATATGCTATATAGAGCCTATTAAAAAAAAAAGTCACACACCTCATGAACACCAAGCTATTTCTTAATAATTATTTTGAAGTGCCATAAGTTCAATTTAACAAATGAATTGCCTCTAACATACCAAAATCAAAATAAATTTTCTTCATTCAACTGCCTAACAATTCTTAAAAGAACCTGAATACGTAATTTAACAACAGAGCTGAAGTGCAGCAGGTTGAGACTTCTTCATGAATTGGTTTTTAGAATACTAGATACGTTTGTCTAGAATCTCTACAGTTTCGTCAAAAAAAGACAAACATTTCCATTTTCTCATAGATTATAAATCAAAGAAAAATTTAAGGCAGCTATATAAACAGTTCACTGACTGCATCTGTTGTGAAAGACACAATGATGTCTAATGTAGAGCATTTAGCCTATTCACCTCTGTGCTGCCATCTTTGAATAAACACGTCTTAAAGCACCATTAATCCAAGCAATGAGGGACATTTTTCTTTCAAGAACAAACACATTTTCAACTTTGGACTAGCCATACAACTGTAAAATCAAGCAGAAAAAAGAATTTTGTGATACTTATTTACATTAAAAGTTGAACATAGTACTATCAAGTCTCTCCAACATGAAGATGCATTAAATAACTTAAAAGACATTAATATTAACTATTTTCTTCTCTACTGTTATTCTTCTGTATCATGGTACTTGCAGAATAACTTTTCTGCCTAATAGGCAGAGAACCTAAAGGTGGAAATTAGTTTCATCGTGAATTTAAAACAACTTTAAAAATCAAATAGTGATCAAAGGAACTTATTTATACAGCCATTTAAAGAAGTATGTTAAGATGTGATAGAAAAAAAAAAAAAAAAACTAGCATACAGAGCTGCTTCTCTCAGTATTCAGTGCCCAAGATAACCAAGTCTGAAGAAATATAACAAGTTTACTTTTCTCAAAGAATTCCAAACTAACAAAAGATCAAATCAATAATTCCCTTTTAGAAAAATGATCAAAAGATGTATCAGGGAAAATAAATGCCTAGTTTTACAAATATCTTTTAAACTGTTCTACGGGGAGCAATATGCAAAATAGAGTATTCTCAAAAGGAAATCCTTAAAAAGTCAATCCTTTAAAATAAAATAAGGAAAAAATGTGGACCGAGATCAAGTATCACAACATTGCCCTGAGACTATATGGAAACTCCTATGTAAATGGTAATTAGGGATTTCTCGCTTTCTCTCTCTCTCCCACTTTCTCTCTCTTTTAAAGGCCATAATGGCTGTGTTTGTTGAGGGAAAAAAAGGTGGGGAAAGAAGGTATAAATGCTTACTGTTTAAAAAAAGCTGGTCTATGCCAATATATTGGAGAAACTATTCAAGAACAGTGGATCTATGTGAAAATGTAACCCCTGAAATGTTGCCAAGGTCACAGAGACCTAGGGTGATCTCCAACCACAATAAGCACCGTTTGTGTATTTGTAAAGAGCACTCGGGTAGTGGGTTATTTTTGCATTATGCATCTCGTTGGAAAAAAGCAGGGAAAAGAAAATGCAGACTGGTTGTGCTTTTACAGTATTTCATTTCACTATCCTTCTTATGGGGTAACTAAAATATTAGCAGTGCCCTGCTTATGAGATATATGTGATCCCTTTCAAGGTGGGTGTTAGCAGCAGTGTTTTTAAGTGAAATATGAGAGCAACATTACAATTTCCAAATTCAATTTCAATAATTACATTAACATGACAAGGTTCTCAAGAACTGCCAAGGACAACAAAACTGAACTGTTTACCTTGAGTAGCACATTTCACTGTGGGACTCAAATTTTCTACCACAGCCCACTTTATGTTGTTATCCATTTCAAACACTGCCACACAGCAGTGGGTTCTCTCCACCATTTCCACCTTTTTTTTTTTTTTTTTTTTTTTTGGTATAATACCATCTATTTACATTTTGCCTTCTACTGGTAGTTCTTAGAACACCATTTTATAGGAATGGAAAGGCACCAAGAAACTTCGCCTCAAGTCATGTGAGACTGCAGCTATAGAACGCACAAACCCAGTTCCTGAGTGTTAAATAAGGAATCAGTGAATCTCTAATTCACTGATTAGAGAAAGCCAATTTCAATTTCTCTTCATTTGAGAAAGACTCAGCTGGTCTTCATTAGCATGGTACTGAAATGTGTGTCCCAAATTTGTGAAATTTAAAAAAGAACAACAACAACAAGAGAAGTTGTATCTTCTCTAAGAACATATGCATGTATTTCTTCTTAGGAAGCCCACACACAACACGGTGAAGAGTCCACTTCACACAAATTTGCTTTTCTAATATTTAAAAGGCATTGAGGTGAAGCCTCATTAAGAAAGACGGAAATGGGCCATTACTATAGACAGAGAAGGCCTTTCCTGGGATGGACTCTGAACACTAAGTGCAAAGTCTAGAGCCAAAGGAGAACGTTAAGTTTGCAAGCTTTCCTCTTCCAGAAGGAGAAAATGTTATTTCAGATGTTATGACTCATTATTTTTCATTTTTTAATCTTTTCATGTTTTATATTCATTTATATTATAAAAGTAGATTTTTATTTTAAGCACGTCACATTATATTTTCCTTTTGCTAATACAAATTAGTGAATACCAAAAAAAACTAAAATTGTTCTCATAATCATTAATAACAATTTAAATGTACTGGACTCCATAATGCTAGATTTTCTGCTCCTGTAATCTTCACGAAAACCCTACAAGACTGATATCCCATTCTACAGATGAACAAACTGAAGCTCAGAATGTAAAATTACTCAAACTGAACTCCAAAGTTCATTATCCCACATTTCCTCAGGAAATAGTACATTCATATACCGTTGACAAAATGCATTAAGATATACAAAACTTGAGTTGGGAGCTTACCTAGTAAGTTGTAAAAGATTTTCAACAAACTACCGCTAGTAATTCACCTATTCAAAAGCTGATAGTTAAATGAAACCTGAGAAAATGATCTGGGATATTTCTCCCCCTCTCACTTACCAAATGCTTGTGGGTCTTTAAAGGTCCAATTCAAGTATCACATCTTCTGTAAAGTCTCCTTACTCTCCATACCAATAGAATTACTTCTTTCCTGGGTTATAGAATTTATTTAACGATTAAACATGACTAAAGATTACCCTTTCTTTTTGGTCTTCAGCTCCCAGTACAGCATGTCATACTTGTTCAATAAATCCTTGTGTTTAATAAATGCTTGGTAAAAGTATACATGAACAAATAACAGCTCAACTCTGAGATCAGATACAATCTCATCTCATATAATTATAACTACAGGTTAAATCTTGTATTAAAGCTCCTCTAACTTTAACATGTATATGAATCACATGGAGATCTTATTAAAAGGTAGATTCAGATTCAGTGGGTCTGGGGTGAAACGTGCATTTCCAGTAAGCTCGCAGCTGGTGGCACTGCTGTTGGTTCCCAGACCAACCACCCTGTGGGTAGCAAGAACGTAATCCACTGGGACAACACATACCAGACTTGGTGAACTGTTTAGAAAACCGTATGTTCCTCTGGGATGTTAACCTCCACTTAGACTTGGCACCAAACCTCAACTTATTAAACTTAAAAACTATGAGCAATTATGAGTTTATATGAATTTCCCTAAATGAGACATAAGTTTTTTTGAAAAGGACCACTCTTGATGAAGTTTGTAAGTACAGCCCCAAGACACAGGACAGTGCTTTATATGTCAGAGGGACTCAATTTAATATTAAAGTAGATTAAAAAATTAAGTACTTGAGGGTAAAAGCTATCACTGATTTGTCTCTTTGGCACAGGGCTTGGCATGGTGCCTCAAACACAAGAGAGACTCAATATATAAATGCTGAATGAATGAATAAACAAAACAGGCAAACCTTTCTTTGTAAATCATCAAGTTTTTACCATCCTCATGAATGCCAATTTGAGACACTTGATCAAAATTGCAACTGATCTGGTAAGCCCTAGATATTAATAAATCTGCAATGTTTTAGGCGTCATACAATCCCTATGCTATTCCATTTTTGAATGTTACCTTTTGTTTTGTTTTTCCTAATTCTACATACGCTGTCATTCCAACATTTCCTTTCTGCTGTGCCAGGATTAAAATGTGTGGCCACTACTGTTTTCAGCTCAGGATTACTGTCACTTCTAAAACCACTAGTACCAAAAAGATCACTGTTAACCATATGATGAAAGCCACTATAATACTTCTTAAGTTTTTACTTTTAAGTATCATTTACCTTTTAAGTATCAAAGTCTTAGCTTTACATGTACAAAAATTACTGGATGATATGAATAAAACTTTACTTTTATTTTTCATGTATGTACCTCTTAATAGACATTTGTTATCAGAATCCAAGAGTATTTATCTGCAGAAAATTACTTCTCATAATATTCAAAAGAGGATGTCATTGTTTTATAGAACCAAGTTTTATTGCTTTATCTCTGTACATCTCAGTAATAAGATGTAAGTTGAATGTACAGTGTTTAAGTTACCAAACAAGTTATTAAGTGTTTAATGTACCACACAAATATTAACCACTTACTATGTAGAGTGCACATATTAGGATATTGTGAGAAATATAAAGATAATATCTCAATAAAGTTATGAGAAGATACAGACAACAAAATTGCAACAAAACAATAGAAAAGGTTAAAAAACTTTTTCGATTATTACTTTTAAACTCAATTTTAAATTAAGTTTTAGCGGCACATACTAACTAAAAAAAAAAAAATGCAATGTTGGTCTTTTCCTTTAATCACTTCTGCTATGGACTGAATTGTATCATCCCCAATTCATATTCCAAAGCCCTAGCCCCCAATGTGATGGTACTCGGAAATGGAGCCTTTGGGAGGTAACTAGGTTTACATGAGATCATGAGGATGGGGCCCTCATGATGGGATTAGTGCCTTTATAAGAAGAGACACCAGACAGCATGCACTGTCTCTCTTTACCATGTAAGGACGCTGCAAGAGGGTGGCAGTCTGCAAGCTAGAAATGAGAGCCCTCACCCGAATCCAACCATGTTGGCATCCTGATTTTAAACGTTCAGCTTCTAGAACTGTGAAAAAATAAACTTCTGTTGTTTAAGCCATCCACTCTAAAGTATTTTGTTACGGCAGCGCAAGATGACTAATACAATTTCTCTGATTGACTTTCATACTTTTACATTAGAATTATTCTAGATCACAATTACACTCATGTAATTTACCGCCACAAATGTATTTTTATAATATAGTAAGAGGTTTACAAGTGGAGTTAGTAAATAAATATCAATTCTTCAATTGCCAATTGTTCATAAAAGTGGGAAGAAGGAAAGACAGAGAGAATTTTACATTTATTTAACAAGTAAGTCAGAAATAAGCTTTAGGGGAGAGGGGGTTACCTCATTAGCAATAAGTGCAGACATGCAGACATTCCCCTACACAAAACCTCTTTCAGCAGCATCAGAAAGAGAATGCTTTTTGCATGTGTCACTTCTCAGGTCCAAGCCTCTAGCAGGCTTCTTGTTATATGCAATTAGCTCCATGCCAAGATTTAGTACATTTCATAATAAATCCCTTGACCACATTAACTGTAGGCTTGGCAAAGTTGGAAAGGCTCTATTCACGAAGACAGAAAACAAGCCACAGGACTTACCCCACAGCAAAACGCACTTGCTAGATGCCAACACACTACAAATTTAAACAGCCTGCCATGCCCTCCCTTCATTCCTCTCCCTCTATTTGGGGTAGAGGAGGGGTCAGAAAAATACAACCTGCCATGTGACTATGATTAAAGAGTATATAAGGGCAAAAAAAGCTACAGACAAATTTGGTTTGTTTACTTCTTCTTCCTCCTCCCCCTAAATCTTGTTACTAGCTTGTTCCTTTGACCTAACTCCCCAAACCACCCACCCAAAAACCTAGAGTCACTTCACAGATGAGATCCAGAGTTTACCCTCATTTAAACAGTAACCATCTGTTGCCTGCAGGAAGACTGTGGCTCCTTCTCAGGTTTCCCTTTTTGGAACATGAAGGCTGTGGTACATTATGGCTATTCTGCATGGGAAAGTTCTCTGCAGGACACCAGGAGCAATGAAAAAAGGAAGGAGGCACAGAACTAATGAGCCCTTCCGCTCATATCAAAACAAAGCACAACACTTTTTATTTGTTTTTGATAAACACCTTTTGTGAAAGAATTAAAACTACATCTGTACACATGGAATATGCATGAGCTCTGGAGTTGTACAAACCTCAATTTCAATCTTAATTTGTTTTCACTTTGCCAATTAGAGCATCCATTTCTTTATCTGAAAAATAGAGATACTACAGAATTGACGCAGGGCCTAGAAATGTTTGCCTCAGAAAATGCCTATCATATAAGATTAATTCTAAATATTTTATATTACAGTATTATTACTAGAAAAATGTTAATCACAGGTAAATTACAATAAAAATATAGGAAAACCAAAAATAAAATATCACTATTAAAACTCCATTAAGTTCCCTTTTGGATAACACATTTGAAACATCACCATTGAAAAACTTAAAATAAAAAGTAATTAGGAGGCCTCTCTTGGATCCCCCACAAGAGGCTCCTGGTACTGATATCCTAGTCCTCTTTATTACAAATTTCTCTCTGATTCTCTGAGGCTCCAATATATATTTAAAATAAGAAAAAATAAGACTCTTAAAACCTATATTTCATTTATGAAAACTATTGAAATTTTATATTATGTACTACAAATTTTAGAATGTTTTATGGTGCCTTGCTTTTCCAGTGTAAGAAACAATGGTTGCCTTAGAGATATGATTTCCTTGGAGATATATCATATGATATATCATGATATATTAGAAATATATCATTAATAGCATTTCTAACAATAAAATAAGATAAAGTAATTTCCTACCATGTAAATAATCATACAACAAAATATCTGAAATTGGGACTAGCCTAGAAAAGTCAGGTTACTGGGTCACTTAGTTTATGGGTGCAAGCAAAAATTTACAGTCGACCTTCCTCTGCCTCAATCCCAGCTTCATCACTTACCAGCTTTGGACCAAGGTACTATTTAATCTCTCTCTGCTTTAGTTTCCTTATCTGTAAAATGATCAATATTAGCACCCACCTCTTATAATTGTGAAAAAATTAAATATTGTTTAAAAGGTGTTTAGAACAGTGCCTGGTGCATAGTAAGTGCTCTGTATCATTATCATTGTTATTATTCATGCTATTATGAAAAATCATATGGTCCTTTAACATCTGCCTACAGTAGAATATTGCCTACACAACAAAGATCTTTTTCTATTTTCATTTCTTCTCCCCTCTTCTCTGATTTTCTAATTGGCATATCTCATCTCTACTTTTGTTTTAGTCTTATACGCATATTTATTTATTTTTAAATACTCACCATCAGTCCTTTTACTGATGTTTTCCTAGTCACGATTTGGATGGATACAGCTCATGCTCTAATAGATTCCTCAGGAAGAACTGATAGAAAATTACATAAACTTTTACATGTTGAAAACTACTTTTCTAAAGCCTTGAAAATTGAAAAATAGTTTGAATATAATATTCTTGATTGACTCTTTCACTGAGTAAAATAAAAAATAATACCAATAACAAAACTGTTCCATTGTTTCCTTGCATTGAATATTGGTTTTGAATATCTAATGCTAGTCTAATTATTTTCCTTTGGTAGATGACACACTCTTTTTGCCTGTTAGCCTTTAGAATTTTATGATCATTGTTGAAACAGGCTAAATCTCCAAGTTTACTGTTTGGGGTTAATTTGCCCATGTAAGCTCTTTCAATGTACAGGGATCCCGATTTTTTTCTATTTCTGAAAAATTGTCTTGGATTATAGTTTTAAGTATCGGTTTTGCGAATTATTGTTTTCTTCTTCAGAGAGTCAAGTAATACAATACTAATTGCCTGCCTTCCATTTCCACCACTTTCTCATGACCCATTTAGCTTCTTTGTGTCATTTGTATCCTCTTGGTCTTTTTCCTGTTTTTCTTTGATGCCTCTTATTAATTTTCATTTGAATCTATTCTCTCCTGGGAGATCTGTAATTTATCTTCACTTGTGAGATAATTTTGTCATTTTCTTGTATTTATTTACCAAGTTCAATACACTATTTTTTCATCTCTCCATCTTTTCTATTTGTTTTTAATTCTTAAATTTCTGAGTAAAGGTATTTTTCTTATACCTAAATGTTTGAGTATATAGTAATTGTTTAGAATGTAGACATAGTTTTCCTCTGCTTTCTGCTTGTTTTTTCTTTTTTTTCTTTTTTTTTTGGGGGGGGTGATGAAAGTGGTATTTCCCTCCGTTGATTTGTATGAAAATTCACTATCTGATCTTTTTCAATAGATTCGTATGAATTGTCATTTTCCTTTTGTTTGTTTTGTGATGTAAGGATATTTTACAAAATTCCTAGTTTAAAGGCACCTTTTTTTGTCAATCTGGCAAATTCCAGGTGTCAGCAAGACTATTTCTTTTATACGTGTATTTGTTTTAGTAGACGGGGAGAAGGGTTATGAGTCCTCCAAGTCTGTGGTTCTCCTTTGTTTTACAGAACCCTAATTTAACCCTTTTCCTTCTTTTCTCCTTTCCCACCCGTTGCCAAAGAATCGCTCTTCATTCCTTTTTACCTTTTTTCCCCCTCCCTGAAAAGTAATGCAATTGGAGGACTGTCCCATAAAATTGTTAATTTGACCCTTTAAATAGTTCATACTTTGAAACCTTTTCCCACAATCTTCATCCCATCTTCCCAGTTTTTCAGTATTTCCAGATTTGAAGTATATCTGACCTATACAGCGGTCTCTCCAACTGTTCCTTAAGCTCCCTTGCCAGTGTCCCTCTTCTTCCTCCCCAAGTGATTCCCAGTCTGTGTGTGTATACTACAAAGCACTGCAGCACGACAGGGAAGGGGCAGGAGTACGGAGGACTGTAGAACTTACAGTTATTTTGCAGTCATGGCATTCTCTGTCTTCAAGTGATGTTGAGTGTATATTTTTGCATAGAAATTTATTAGTGGTAAATTAATTTCACATCCACTGGGGAGGAGATTTGAAGAGGTTACTGTACTACCAACTCTACTCTGTCTTCAGTTATCTGGAAGGTAGGTGATCATTTTATAAAACATGTCCCATGACTTTTAAAAGGATGTGTATTCAACAATTTTGTAGCATAATATACAACATAAAACCATTGTATCAAGTACAGCATTTGTATAGCTCAACTTTCCAATATGCTTATAGATTTAGGACCTGCTTGGTCAATCAGTAACAGAGAACACTGAGTTCAGATCTCCTACTGAAAATTTGTTACCTTCTCCTTATAATTCAGTTAATCCTAGCTTTATAAAAAAATTTAAACCAGACTTCAGATATAAATTAGAAATTGTATCTTTCAGAATATTTTAACCTTTTATCAAATTGTTGTAATCTTTTTTATCTGTAGTAATGCTTTTCATTCTTAAAGTGTTATTTCTTACTATATCTATCTAAGCTTACTTTTGATTATTACTTGGCTGATACATTACTTTTCACTTGTTATTTTTAACCATTTTTAAATTTATAACTTAGGCATAGCACTTACAAACAGCATATACCTGGATTTTTGGAAATGTAGTGTGACAATCTTTGTCTTGGAACTAAAAAGTGCAGTGCCTTTACATTTATTGTAATTAAAGATATACTTGAATTTATTCCTATCATCTTACTTTGTGTTCTTCAGTTTTTCCACATTTACCAAGCTTCCTTCTGAAAGGAAAGTTTTGTTCCAAGTACATCCTTTCACTGTGAATGCCACATTTCCAGGATTCTGTGACCAGGGCTCGGTCAGATCCAGTATTTTTCTGGATTTACGTTTTCTTATTTCTTCCTTCTGAAGATTTAGGTTAGTATCTTTCCAGGTCAGCAATATATTTTACAATTATGTCAAATAATTAGATTGAGCTCTTTAGATTACACATATTTTTAAATCCTAGATGATTTTTTTCAAAATATTTGTTCTGCCATAATGCCAGAAATGGAAGTCATGTTCTTCTTCTATATAAACTTAACATTTCCTTCAAAAACCACAAAGTGGTCAGGCATTTTGGCAAGATGTCTTTTCTTCCCTGAAGTTTGAAAAATAAAATTTCTTCCCTGGTGATAAATATGTTAGCACCAATGGCTGCAGTTAGAAAACAAGATATTTTGTATTATTTTATTATGGTTTTTAAAACAAATCAGAATAGAAAAATGTCCAAACTCTACCATTCTATGCAAATTCTTAGAAACAGGCAAATTCATCTGTCAAATCTTTCTAAACCGCAAAATAATGATGTGCTAAATAAAGCAGCAACATTTTCAACTCGCTCCTTTTGACTTAGTCATCTTCTCATGGACTAAATGGAAAAGGCACTAATATCTGTTTATCTGTTTACTTCTGCTGCAAAAATAAGCTACCCTAAAATGGAGTGGCTCCAAACATTAACTGCTCATGAATCTATGGGTCAAGATGGGAGGACCTTCGGGTCTCAGCTGGGTTCCCTCAAGCATGTGTGGTCAGGTACAGGTTGGGTAGGTGGCTCTGCTGATCTTGGCTGTTCTGTCTTACATATTTTTGGTCAGCTGGCTGATGACTGGTCTGAGAGGGCCAGACTCAAGTAGAAGGACTTGGCTTTGCTCCACTTAGCTGCTCCCCTTCCACCAAGTGAGCCTGTTCCTGTGCTCACAGCAGTGGCAGAGTTCCAAAGGGAACAGAAGCAAGCAAGAGCTCTTAAGGCCCAGGCTGGGAATTGGCACACCATTACTTCTACTGTACTCTATTGGCTAAAGCAAATCCCAAGGCCACCCACATTCAAGAGCTGGGAAAACAGATTTCACTTCTTAATAGGAACAACTACAAAGTCTTACTGCAAAGAGTGTTAGATACATGGAGCTTGGGGGCACTGTTGCATTTACTCAGCCATAATCTGTAAGCATAAAATGTATGTTTGCAGTTGATATTTCATAAGATGCCATCTTAGTCATGTCTGAAAATTTTATTAAAACCTATATAAGGTTATGAGAAACTCTAGAACCTCCCTAGGGTGGTCAAAACTCTTACCCAATTTGAAGGTATCCTCCATTTAACTGACTTGAGGTCAGTTTTTTTGTTTGTTTGTTTGTTTGTTTGAGACAGAGTCTCACTCTCTCCCAGGCTGGAGTGCAATGGCGCCATCTTGGTTCACTGGAACCTCAGCCTCCTGGGTTCAAGTGATTCTCCTACCTCAGCCTCCCGAGCAGCTGGGATCACAGGAGCCTGCAACCACACCTGGCTAATTTTTGTATTTTTAAGGACAGATGGGATTTCACCATATTGGCAAGGCTGGTCTCAAACTCCTTACCTCAAGTGATCCACCCACCACGGCCTCCCAAAGTGCTGGGATTACAGGCATGAGCCGCTGTGCCCAGCCAACGTCAGTTTTTTTATATGAAACTGGAATAGTAGACAGTTAGTTAAGACGTTTTCTCCAAAGGGCACTGAAAATCTATTAAAGGCTTTCAACTGAGGAAGTTAGATCATTACTTTTGAAATCTTGGAAGACCACCCGGACTTCAAGGGGGAACATTATTAGATTGGCATGAAGCAGATTAGAGTCAGAAAAATATTCTTTTAGCAGGTTGTAAGTTATACAACAGTTTAAACCAAAAGATGATAGTGCCCTAGGATCAAGGTATTGACAGTGAAAATGCACAAGAGTGGGCCAGGCATGGTGGCTCACACCTGTAATCCCAGCACTTTGGGAGGCCAAGACGGGTGGCTCACGAGGTCAGGAGATCGAGACCATCCTGGTTAACGTGGTGAAACCCCATCTCTACTAAAAATACAAAAAAAAAAATTAGCTGAGCGTGGGGGCAGGCACTTGTAGTCCCATCTACTCAGGAGGCTGAGGCAGGAGAATGGCGTGAACCCAGGGGCCGGAGCTTGCAGTGAGCCGAGATCGCACTACTGCACTCCAGCCTGGGCAACAGAGCAAGACTCCATCTCAAAAAAAAAATAAATAAAGCACAAGAGTTGACAAAATTTGAGGGCTAGTTAGGGGTGGAACTGAGTATACTGTTAAATGGGTATTCAACACAATTACTAAGTGCCAAATACTCTGGTAGGTTCAAGGGAATCGATAGTCCATCTACTCATGAAACTTTGAGCTTAATGAAGAACAGAGACATGACTCAAAAAAATCACATGTTCCTCAAAGGATGATTGAAAACCATTTGCTTTACCCTTAGTCCAACAATAGCTTAATTGCAAATTGATCCAATTTATTGACATATCTTTAATACTTCAAAGGGATTAAATAATTATTAGCACATTAATAAATTATTAGCACACTAAATAATTATTAGCACATTACAGAATATATTCCTTAATACATATATAATATATTCCTTAATACATATACTAAATTATAAAATATATTCTCTTTGGATAAAAAACAAGTTATTAATGAGCTGCTTGATTATTTTACATGAACAATCTCAAATATTTTGTAAAATAGAGAAAGGGTATAAACAACAAAGAAATGAGCATGTGGATGAGTAATAAATATGAGATCCTTGGAGAATAAGCTATCACAGTAATTTCTGATTAGTAGTAGAGAGATAATATAAGATAAGGCCATTTATAATGTTAACATGATAGGATGCAAAAACTCTGTTTTGTCTTGTTTGAACAGAGACTCCTTTAAGACTCTGATAAAGTTATGGGCCAGAAAATGTATACACACAGAAATTTAGCAAGTAGTTTCAGAGAGTTCACAGACACTCTCTCTCTCAGATGCACATCACTTTATAAAACAAACAGCTCTGGACTAGAATCCAGCTGATACAGTTCTTTCATCAGTGGAAGAAGGAAGGTGAGCTCAGTTACTTTTCAAAGTCTATTTTCAAGGCTCTCTGGGATGATGCCTGGAAAGGCAGATGAGTAGAAAGAACCTTGCACTGAGAATTGGGTGCAGCCTAAAAACACAAGGGAATTCAGGGAAGGACACACACACACACACACACACACACACACACAAGAAAAGGCCACTCTTTTTGATAATTCAGCCTGCGACTAGTTCTGATCCTACCTGCAGGCATTCTGAAGGTGATTCAGTTTGCACTGCCAACCAAATCAGAGCAATGATAATGTTGTAAACTATGAATTCTTAAATTTGAAATCATGATAACTGATAAACAAACTTTATAAAAACCAATTTATTCTACTTCTATCCCATGGTCCAGAAGGAGATCTGAAGACCCTTCCTATGAAAATCACAAACACTCTATCTTTCAAAAGTACTGTAAGTCAGACTGACCTAAATTCAAATCTCCACCCTACCAATTCTAGCTGGGTTAACCTCTATCAGGTAACTAAAGTCTCTGATTCTGATTTTCTTCATCTGCAAAAAGAGGATTATAAAAATTTCCTCTGCTTTAAAGAGTTATTGGCAAGATAAGATGAAACAACGTATGCTGAGTGCTTAGCACAGTAAAAGGCAGCTGTACCAACCACCACCACCAGAAGTGAAAGGCAAAATCACAATTCTCAGCTAAATATTTATGTTATTTCTACTCCTGTTCCCCACTCTCAAGCTAAACTTTGATGAAGAGAGTAAGTTTCTTGTTTCCAAGAGAAGGCAAAGCTATACTTGTTCCCATATGAAAACATAGAATAAATTTAGTGAAAGAATTGTTCTTGCATCCTAGAATAGAAAACTACACAAAAGACTATCATGTTCCCTCTGCATGCTATGAAGAAAATATTCCTCTATGGAAGGGGAAATACTTTTTTTTAATAAAAAAAATCTATGGAAAGATGTCATCCTCCTCAATCCTTCCATGGGAAGAAAAAAAAAAAAAAAGTGAGGGGGACAGTGGCACAGGAACCTTTTTCAGGCCAGTATTTCCAAACTGGCTGTCCATTAGATTCCCTACACAGCTTTCCACGCTTTCTTGAGTTTGAAATCCAGAATCACAATCTTTTAGAGATAAGAATCGGATATTTTCCAAAGTCTCACTAATTTAGTCAGCTGCATAGCCAGGGTTGAGACACTGTCTTATCCCCAAGTCTTTCCTTTCACTTATAAACCACTATAGGATATCTCAGCCTATTTAACAAAGATTATTTTTAGAGCTAAAAAGCACCTTAGCCATCAGATGAGGTGAGACCAACAGCCTTATTTTATGGCTGAATAAAAAAGGCCTAGAAACGTTGAAATATTAGGCCAGGTGCAGTGACTCATGCCTGTAATCCCAGCACTTTGAGAGACCAAGATGGGAGAATCACCAAGGTCAGGAGTTCGAGACCAGCCTGGCCAATATGGTGAAACCCCATCTCTACTAAAAATACAAAAATTAGTTAGGTGTGGTGGTGCACACCTGTACTCCCACCTACTCAGGAGGCTGAGGCAGAAGAATCGCTTGAACCTGGGAGGCAGAGGTTGCAGTGAACTGAGATCACACCACTACAATCCAGTCTGGGTGACAGAGTACACCTCTATCTCAAAAAAAAAAAAGTTGAAATATTACACTTGACCCAGCCTATAACTTGAACCCAGCTCCTCTCATTGCCAAATTCTTGTGCAGAAGATAACCTATGCAGTAACTTGCCAAACGCATGACCTGAATCTATTCATGAGGAAACATCCAAACCAAAACAAGAAAGCATGTGTTTGTGGGGGAGAGACCCTATATCCTTTAACAATAGTAATGTTACAGCCAAATTCACAGAGACAGTAAGCAGAATGGGGGTTTCCAGGGACTGACAGGACTGGAAAACGGAGTTAGAAGGTATAGTTTCAGTTGCAGAAGATGAAAATATTCTGGAGATAGATGATGGTAATGGTACAAGAATGTAAACATACTGAATGCCACAGAACTACACACTTGAAAATGGCTAAAATTGTCCATTTTATGGTACACACATTTGGCCACAATAAAAAATGGCAATATTATGCAAGGCAAAATTTAAGAATTATGATGTTGCATCTTTTCCACACACAAGAATTTTCTGACTTTAAAAGCTAATTAAAATATTTTAGGGCTGGACCCAGTGGCTCAGGCCTATAATCTCAGCACTTTGGGAGGCCAAGGAGGGCCAATCACTTGAGATCAGAAGTTCAAGACCAGCCTGGCTAAAATGGTGAAACCCCGCCTCTACTAAAAATATAAAAATTAGCCGAGCGTGGTGGCATGCCTGTAATCTCAGCTACTTGGGAGGCTGAGGCATGAGAATTGCTTGAACCTGGGAGGCAAAAGTTACAGTGAGCCAAGATCGGACCACCGCACTCCAGCCTGGGTGACAAAGTGAAACTCTGTCTCAAAAAAAAAAAAAAAAAAAAATCATTTTAATGGTCAGGAGCAGTGATTCATGCCTGTAATCCCAGCACTACAGGTGGCCAAGGCAGGAGGACTGCTTGAGCTGAGAAGTTCGAGACCAGCCTGGGCAACACCGTGCGATCCCATCTCTACAGAAAAACAAAACAAAATTACCCAGAGGTGGTGGTGTGGGCTTGTAGTCCTGCCACTCAGGAGGCTGAGGTGGGAGGATTGCTGCCCAGGAGGTTGAGGGTGCAGTGAGCTATGATCGTGCCATCGTACTCCAGCCTAGGCATCAAAGAGAGACCTTGTCTCAAAATAAGTAAAATTAAAAAGTAAAAATAAAAATATATCATTTTAATGCATTGTTTTTAGGGCATATTTGCTGTTCTGCCTTGAATTTATGGAGACAAGTTAGAAGTACAGTACTCTTAAACTGCCAATTCTTGAATGAGAACCAATCAAAGATACATAATGCTTCAGCTATAGGGCCAACCTGATAGGAAAATTCTATTTTTTAGTAAATGAGAAACACACATATATACTTAACAGCACGTTGCATGTTTTTTAAAAAGTCAAAAATTATGAATAAAATAATAATTTGTATTATTTTGTCATTTTATATAAGATATCCCATAAAAATATTTTATGATAATCACTTCTCTTAGATACTGGATGAATACCACAAATAACAAGTCTATAACTAATTATATTCAAATTCAGTCTAGGAATTCCAAACAATCCATATGGTTGGTATAACCACAGTAGTTTCAATGTACAGAGTTTTTTTTTTAAGTATCAAACTTTGTATTAAAAAATGATTTTTCACTGTATAGTACAGTCTTGCCCATATGCACACCAATTTAATAATACAAATATATCATGAGATATAGTTAGTAAACAAAATATTTTTCTACATCTAATTCTATAATAATGGGGAAAAAATTTAAAGATCTCCTGGACCAAACAACAGAAAAAGCAAATTCACTGGATACTAGAAAAATAAGAATCAAATGTACTTATTTTTATTTTTATTTATTTTTTAGACGGGGTCTCGCTCTGTCACCCAAGCTGGAGTACAGTGGTGCCAACATGGTTCACCATAGCCTCGACCTCTGAGCTCAAGTGATCCTCCTGCCTCAGCCTCCTGGAGTAGCTGGGACAACAAGCACATCCCAGCATATCTGGCTAATTTTTTAAAATTTTTTTTATAGAGACCAGGTCTAGCCATGTTGCCCAGGCTGGTTTCAAACTTGTGGGCTCTAGCAATCCTCCTGCCTTAACCTCCCAAAGAATCAAATTTAAACACTCAAATAAATCCAAATGTTTTCCTTGACAATTTTCATTAATACCTTAAACATTTTAAAAGTCCCTTGTTCTGTTCTATTCTACCAGGAAGTATGAGGTACTGGTAAAGAGCACAGGATTTACAACCATATGACCAGTTCAAATACTAGCTCTACCATTTACTTGCTGGATTATCTTTCAAAGGTTACTTAATCTTGCCTTGCCTTAGTTTCCTCATTTACAATCACTACCTAAGATTGTTAGGAAGAGTGAATAACAAAATAGATCCAGAAACATAACACATAATTCATCTATTTTTGCTATTTAAATTGTCATTTTTGGTTTTCAAAATCTGGAAATGAGAAGAAATTGTACGAAAAAATCTATTAAACCTGAATATACAATGTGAAACTGCTATACTTCAATAAATTCATTAAAATAGAGGACAAATGGTAGAAATATCTCATATAAATAACAGTCAAAGAGTTGATCATCTTAATTACATAAGGAACTCATACAAAAAGTGGGCAAAGGATATGAACAGACATTTCTCAAAAGAAGACATTTATGCAGCCAACAGACACATGAAAAAATGCTCACCATCACTGGCCATCAGAGAAATGCAAATCAAAATCACAATGAGATACCATCTCACACCAGTTAGAATGGCAATCATTAAAAAGTCAGGAAACAACAGGTGCTGGAGAGGATGCGGAAAAATAGGAACACTTTTACACTGTTGATGGGACTGTAAACTAGTTTAACCACTGTGGAAAACAGTGTGGCGATTCCTTAAGGATCTAGAACTACAAATTCCATTTGACCCAGCCATCCCATTACTGGGGATATACCCAAAGGATTATAAGTCATGCTGCTATAAAGACACATGCACACGTATGTTTATTGCGGCACTATTCACAATAGCAAAGACTTGGAACCAACCCAAATGTCCATCAAAGACAGACTGGATTAAGAAAATGTGGCACATACACAGCATGGAATACTATGCAGCCATAAAAAAGGATGAGTTCATGTCCTTTGTAGGGGCATGGATGAAGCTGGAAACCATCATTCTCAGCAAACTATCGCAAGAACAGAAAACCAAACACCGCATGTTCTCACTCATAGGTGGGAATTTAACAATGAGAACACTTGGACGTAGGATGGGGAATATCACACACTGGGGCCTGTCATGGGGTGGGGAGATGCGGGACGGATAGCATTAGGAGATACACCTAATGTAAATGATGAGTTAATGGGTGCAGCACACCAACATGGCACATGTATACATATGTAACAAACCTGCACGTTGTGCACATATACCCTAGAACTTAAAGTATAATTTAAAAAAAAATTTTTTTAAACAAATTAGTAATAAACTAAAACTGTAATAGACAAATTTGCAAAAGCATGAAGTTTAAAAAAAACAAAACACAAAAAACGCAGAACCTGTTCTGAAATGTATGGGAGGCCACTGGTTTGGACTGAGCTTCTGCACTAGGCCCAATATACCAGACAAGACCAAAATAGAGTCACTCAGAATGCAGTCATTATGTGGCTAGGAGTCACACAATCAAACTGAACTTTGAAATGGGCCTGTTTTCAGAAAAAAATAAAACAGGAGACGCACAGCAGCCAATGAGGAGGAGCCTAGTTTACCTGGGCCAGTGTAACAAGAAAGTCCTCTCTGTTTTAATTCTATAAGGAAAGTTACTTTGAAATGACCAATTCACTTTTCATCTCCTGTTTCTGCTTTCTTCAGCCCTTTCTGGCCTATAAAAATAATGTCCTCTGCTCAGCTCATGGGAGCACCTTTTCTAAATGTTTAGATGAAATGTTACCGATTCATGAATTGCTAATAAAAACCTAATATATTTAAACTAAATTTGTTGCAATTTTGGTTTTTAACAAATCTTAGAAGGAATAAAAAAACAGCACATTAAAACAATGGAAACCAGTCCCCCCTATGCTCCTGAAACAAATATTAGTCATACAGCATTCCTGAAAGCAATTTTGCAATATGCTTAAAGAGCCTTTAAAAATGTTCTCATCCCTTGATCTAGTTATTCCACTGTCAGGAATATATCCTAGAAATAAAACCTGAAATAATAAAACATAAGATGATACAAGATGGTAGAGCCATTAAAATTGTTTTTTAGAAGACCATTCATCAATACAGGCAATACAATTCCAATTTAAATGCATATACACACACACATGCACACAAACACAGGAAATATAAAAGTGCTGATACTGAACTGGTGTAATTTACCTTTTGCTACCAAATCTGTCTAATAAGCATAGATTATTTTCACTAATAAAAATATTGTTTTAATTACTCTATTATTAATAAATATTATACTTCTAGACATATATAAAATGTATCTCAATGTATTTGATAGTTGATATCTCTGGAAAAATATGTTTGCATTTCAGTTACTACTTTCCTTGGCCTCACTTTCTTATAGTTTAAAACCTTAATTTACCTGCTGAGCCATTCCCACTCTTCTGGCAAATCTTCAAAAAATAGACATTATAATTCATACTAGGAGTAGGGAATGTAGGAACTAGATTAATCTAAATTAATCCTAAAATTTATTTCTAGAGAAAGGTGGCTATAGGCACCCACTCGCTCTCTCTTTGCAGAGCCTAGTGCATAGGCAGTGGTTTTCTCTGCTTTCTGACTTACTTCAGTTCACTAACAGGAAATGCCAACCCTGAGGCCAATCCATCTGACTGGTTCTCTAACCCCATCCCAACTCCTGGTAAAAGGCCCCTTTCCTCTGGGGTTAATTTCTGATCCCATCGACAACTGGAAGCATGACTCAAAAATGAACAAAACCTTTTCCAAACCCCTCACCCTGGTACCATGGGAGGTTCCTGATGCCCTGCCCCACACCTCAAATACTAACCTTTGGAAAGAGACAGCAACCCAAATCAAGACCTATTATTTCTGGCTTACTCCCCAACCATCTCTCTCCATGAAGAAAATTCTATGATTCTAATACTTGAATCATTGTGAGTTTTTAAGCACAGTGGCATAATATGTGGTCCAACTGAAACTTAATGTGCTGAAAATTTAACCTCATAACACCTAGCCAGGGGAAAAAATATACATTGTACTTATAGCCCCCAAAGGAGTAATACTAATCCTTGTAAAGTACATTATTTCTGCTTTCTTAATTAAAATTATGCTACCATCTTTTAATATGGGCATTTTTAAGCAAGCAATGAAACATTTTATAAATATGCAAAAGGAACTTTCTGAAAACTTTACTGAGTAGATTTATAAGGATTTCAAGTATAAAAAATTTCTGATAGAGTTCACTGGCGTAAAGTCAAACCCATCAAGAAGTGTAACATGTATTCATCCTGCATTTGTTCATGTGTTATTAGAAAAGATACATCAAAAGTAAAGTACATCTTCCCATCATTATTATGAGCCAGTTCAAATTGTTCAAATAGTATTACAGGTTTTCAGTATAGCACTGAAGTAAAGATCAGGAGGTCTCAATGTAATTCCAACTCTACCATTTACTATCTACATAATCCTGGGTAATTTTCTTAATTTTCCAATGCTTCAGTTTTAACATCTATAAAATGGGAATATTAACAGAACAGTTTTCATAGACTTGTGAAAAACAAATTGAATTCATTTAAAGCAGTCGTAATAGCATTTGAACATTTTAGCACACTATAAAAATAGCTACAATAGGAGCAAATGCTTAGAAAAGAGTCTCCAAGTTAACATTCACTAATATACATGGGTCAGAGGTGGGGCCTCTGAAGTCCACACCACCTGTTTCACATTCGCCCTCTAAAATCAGTGACACCAACTAGAACTATCAGCATGAAAAGTGTAACGGATAGATTTGCTTTAAAATGCATAATTTTGTAATCTAGTTTGTATTAACCTAAAACATGTTATCATGATGATATCAGCAATGGTTGATAAAAGGTTATTACCAACCATGTAAATGTTTGAGGAACAGACTAAGTGTGTAGGCCAACATTTCAAATGAAAAGCACAAGTTACTTTCTCATTATAGAACAAATCCACATCCACTTTGTCATGTTGATTTACACCAGTTTCTTTATCTTATGTGTTTTTACTGATAACTAAAGGAACAAGTGTAGATTCCATTCATCTTATAAAATGTATTATCTTTCTGTTAACTTCAGCATACCACAAAGTCAGAATGTCAGAAAGCAGTAGATACCCACCAAACATCTCAAACTCTTTAATAATTACTATGACCTTACCTTTATCAACAAGGCATGAAACGACCTTCCTTTCCTTTCACATCTAAGAAAGAGTAGGCTGAACTCCACCCTGTCAACAAAGACACAAAAACTGAATTGCTATTTGTGGCTTGAGAAAGGTTTATTATTATTTACCAGTTCAAATGCAGAATCATGGTAATACATAAAGAAATTGTGGGCAGGGGGTGGGGCGGGCAAGTACAGTTCTTCCACTTTTTTTTTTTTTTTTTTTTTTGAGACTGAGCCTCGCTCTGTTGCCCATGCTGGAGAGTACAGTGGCTTGATCTTGGCTCACTGAAAGCTCCACCTCTTGGGTTCACACCATTCTCCTGCCTCAGCCTCCCAAGTGGCTGTAACTACAGGTGTCCGCCACCACGCCTGGCTAATTTTTGTATTTTTAGTAGAGATGGGGTTTCACCGTGTTAGCCAGGATGATCTCGATCTCCTGACCTCATGATCCGCCTGCCTTGGCCTCCCAAAGTGCTGGGATTACAGGCGTGAGCCACTGCACCCAGCCCCATTTGTTATTATCAATAGAAAAGATATACCAAAAATAAAGCACATCTCTCCATGATTGTTATGAACCAGTTCAAATTGTTGAAATGGTATTACAGGTTTTCATTATAGCACTATAGTAGAGATCAAGAACACCTCAAAGTTCCAACTTTTGGTGTAATTTTTAACAAAGTTCTAACTTTTTACAAACTTTTAACAAAGTTCTAATGTTTGAGCTCCTAGCTTATGAATAAGAGAAAATGTAATATTCCATATAATAGAATTACAGATACCATATGATGTTTCTCTGGTATCTTTCCAAAAAGCAGCAAATACTAAGTCTTACTAGACTTACAATTTTGGGATGTTACTTAGTGCAAGGATTTTGATACTTAAATGCTAGCCACAGTTTTTTTTTTTTTTTTTTTTTTTTTTTTTTTAATAGTGTCTTGCTCTGTCTCCCAGACTGGACTGCAGTGGCGCGATCTCGGCTCACTGCAAGCTCCGCCTCCCGTGTTCACACCATTCTCCTGCCTCAGCCTCCAGAGTAGCTGGAACTACAGATGCCTGCTGCCACGCCCGGCTAATTTTTTATATTTTTAGTAGAGATGGGGTTTCACCACATTGGTCAGGCTGGTTTGAACTCCTGACCTCAAGTGATCCACCTGCCTTGGCCTCTCAAAATGCTGGGATTACAGACAGGCGTGAGCCACTGCACCCCGCCAATAGCCACAGATTTTAAGAGAAAATACATAAACTAGAATTTGATCTATAACATTTTTCTAATCAAGTTTACTTACTAAAAAATAGAAACCAAAAGATAATCGGATTTCTATAGCCTTTTGTTGGTATTCACATCAGCAACACCCTCTTCTACTAAAATGTATAAAATCACAATTAGATTTTAATTAGATATAAAACATATTTTTCTATATTTACATATGCTCCATCATTTCCATATTTTCCAAAACATAAACAAAAGAGACACAAACTTAAAGGAGAAGACTGAAAGCAGTATGGCTGTGGTAGTCAATTTTTTTTTTTTTTTTTGACACCGAGTCTCGCTCTGTCCCCCTGGCTGGAGGGCAGTGGCGCCATCTCGGCTCACTGCAAGCTCCGCCTCCCGGGTTCCCGCCATTCTCCTGCCTCAGCCTCCCGAGTAGCTGGGACTACAAGCACCCGCCGCGCCCGGCTGATTTTTTGTATTTTTAGTAGAGACCCGGTTTCACCGTGGTCTTGATCTCCTGACCTTGTGATCCGCCCGCCTCGGCCTCCCAAAGTGCTGGGATTACAGGCGTGAGCCACCGCGCCCGGCTGGTAGTCAAATTTTTAAGGTCAAAAATAAGACTACAGCAACACTTTTCATTCTAAAAATAGAATTACTATATGATCCAGCAATTCCACTGTTGGGTATATAAATCAAAAGAATTGAAAGCAGGATCTCAAAGAGGTATTTGCACACCCATGTTCATTGCAGTATTATTCACAACAGTCAAAAGCTGAAAACAACCCAAATGTCCACTGAAAGATGGATGGATAAAACAAAATGTGGTATGTGTGTATATATATACATACACACACATATATACACACACACATACACACATATATACATAAAATATTTCACCTTAAGAAGGAAATCCTGTGACATGCTACAAGTGACAGGATGAAACTTGAAGATATCATGCTAAGTATAATAAGCCAGTCACTACAAGACAAACACTCTATGATTCCACTTACATGAGGTATCTAAAGTACTCAAACTCATACAAACAGAGAGAAGGTAGAATGGTGGCTACCAGGGACTTGAAGAAAAGAAAATGGGGCTTGTGGCTTAATCTAGAGTTTCAGGTCTGCAAGATGAAAAAGTTCTGGAAATCTGTTGCACAATAATGTGAATATACTTAACACAGCTGAACTGCACTTAAAAATGGTTAAGACAGTAAATTTTATGTTACATGTTTTTTACATTAATTTTTTTAAACGCAATTAAGACATGTAACACACAGGAAGATAGAAGAAAGAATTCATGGTCGGACCGGGCACGGCAGCTCATGCCTGTAATCCCAGCACTTTGGGAGGCCAAGGTGGGCGGATCACGAGGTCAGGAGATCGAGACCATCTTGGCCAACATGGTGAAACCCCATCTCTACTAAAGAAATACAAAATATGAGCTGGGCATGGTGGTGCACGCCTGTAGTCTCAGCTACTTGGGAGGCTGAGGCTGGGGAATCGCTTGAACTCAGGAGGCAGAAGTTGCAGTGAGCCAAGATCGCGCCACTGCACTCCAGCCTGGAGACAGAGCAAAACTCCGTCTCAAAAAAAAAAAAAAAAAAAAAATTCATAGCCGTGAAGTATGGATAAGATTTATCCAAGCAGAAACAGAGATGGAAAATCCTGGTACAAGATTCAATCCGCAAAAAGTCATCTCCAAACGATGAAGGAAAAAAGCAAAAATTCATGTAAACCACCACCTAATGGGTAACTCAGATAAAAATAGAAAGGCAGATTGAGGGTTGTTTAGTAAGGTGGTCAGTACCTAAGGGAGAGTATCCCAAGTGACAGAACAAGTTCTGACCATATGAACCAGAAGTAAGAGGAAGTAGTCAGAAACCTGTTAGAAATTTTGCTCAATGCTGACCCAGGAAGTCTGGCTTATGGCAAAATGGCACAGGCTCAAGCGATCCTCCCACCTTACCCTCCCAAGTAGCTGGGACTACAGGCACGCTCCACTGGCATCCGGCATTCTTCTTTGATAATAAAAATGTTAAATATCATAAAAAGCCAGCAGATTCATCAATTCTTATAAAAGATGAAGACAAAATTTCTAATTTCTCATCTGAGAAGGTTTAAAAATTCATACTTCTACTTTAATCAAAAGTTAGAATATCAAAATTTATATTTCAAACAAATACTTGTAATCATCACTAAACATGTGCTATTGATAGGGGCTTTTATACTCTATTGCTTCTGGATTTATAAAATGATTTTGAAAAATATTTTTATATGTTTAGAGGGTATTTAAAACCAGTTTGGACTTGAAAGCTTTGTCTACAAATATTTACATTTATCTTTATTTAAATTATCATTTTTTTCTGAATTTCCAAGCCATATTCTAGGGCTTTGCCTTCAGAGCTAGAGAAGCTAAAAGATTTTAAAAGTGCCTTGTGAGGTCACAGAGAATGCCAGGGGGCCGGTAAGAAAAAGCAGACCTCACTGCCTGGATGTCAATTTTCTAGCTCCTAGGCACTCACTCACAAAAGCGCCACAGCTTAAAATGATTATAAAGATAGCATTAAGACAATTAAACAAATTACTTGGAATCAAGAGTACTTAAAACCTATTCCTAACCTGAATAAAAGGTACAACCTTAGAAATTGAGGTAAATTACAGAAAAGTGTTACAACATGAGTAAGCATTCATTTGTTTTCCTTTTGCAACTTAAAATTTTTCAAGCATTCTAGAATCAAACCTCGGGGTATTTCAGCAATGCATACAAACTAAGGAAGGCCTTAAAGTATTTCAGTAATGCATCAACACTCAAAGTAGCTTGTATATATAGGTAGTAAACTAAGTTGCTGAAAATTGTTTGACTATTTAGTATCCTTACTGGAGCAATCAAACCTTTTCTATATGTGTTTACCTTGTATTATCTTTTAAAATAATGGAATACTGAAGATCTTATTCTCTAGTATGAAATTGTAAGTGAACAATATAACTAATTATTAAATTCTGGAGTCCAAAAAATTCTAAAGATTCTGATGTAAAATTAAGTTTTTTCTTTTCAAAACAAAAATTCATGGAATATGTGAGGGGGGGGATATAGATTTCCTTCCTTCTTAGAAAGGGTTTTTAAAGAATAACAAGAGTACTTCATAAATCAAGAAACATGACATTGACAAAATATTAACAATCTTGAAGGTGTAAAATACTTATATATAAAATTATGAAATGCATATGAAGCCTTAAAATAGCAGAAAAGATTAGTAACAGTTCCATGTTCCAAACATGTCCATATTTTTACCATACCAAGACTAATATCTTACTTTACAAAGGATGTACACATTAGCTTATTTAATCCTCATAATAAGCACACAGTACTTTACATATAGCACAATGCAGAGCAGCAAAGAAACAGGTCTTGTGGTCAGGCAGTCCTTGGGTATGAATTCTAGCTTTATGTTTACTGGCTGTGTGACCTTCAGCAAGCTGCTTAACTTCTCTAACCCCTGGTTTTCTCATCTGTAAAATTGCGATAATGCCTGCCTCCAATTTACTACATGAATTAAATAACATAACGCACACAAAGCATTTAACCAAGTATCTCTTACCCCCGCCCCCCAAAAAATCATCATCATTTACAGATAAGTGTCTGTCTTTTTTTTATTATTATTATTATACTTTAAGTTCTAGGGTACATGTGCATAACGTGCAGGTTTGTTACATATGTATACTTGTGCCATGTTGCTGTGCTGCACCCATCAACTCTTCAGCACCCAACTACTCGTCATTTACATCAGGTATAACTCCCAATGCAATCCTTCCCCCCTCCCCCCTCCCCATAATAGGCCCTGGTGTGTGATGTCCCCCTTCCCGAGTCCAAGTGATGTCATTGTTCAGTTCCCACCTATGAGTGAGAACATGCGGTGTTTGGTTTTCTGTTCATGTGATAGTTTGCTAAGAATGATGGTTTCCAGCTGCATCCATGTCCCTACAAAGGACACAAACTCATCCTTTTTGATGGCTGCATAGTATTCCATGGTGTATATGTGCCACATTTTCTTAATCCAGTCTGTCACTGATGGACATTTGGGTTGATTCCAAGTCTTTGCTATTGTGAATAGTGCCGCAATGAACATACGTGTGCATGTGTCTTTATAGCAGCATGATTTATAATCCTTTGGGTATATACCCAGTAATGGGATGGCTGGGTCATATGGTACATCTAGTTCTAGATCCTTGAGGAATCGCCATACTGTTTTCCATAATGGTTGAACTACTTTACAATCCCACCAACAGGGTAAAAGTGTTCCTATTTCTCCACATCCTCTCCAGCACCTGTTGTTTCCTGACTTTTTAATGATTGCCATTCTCACTGGTGTGAGATGGTATCTCATTGTGGTTTTGATTTGCATTTCTCTGATGGCCAGTGATGATGAGCATTTTTTCATGTGTCTGTTGGCTGTATGAATGTCTTCTTTTGAGAAATGTCTGTTCATATCCTTTGCCCACTTTTTGATGGGGTTGTTTGTTTTTTTCTTGTAAATTTCTTTGAGTTCTTTGTAAGTTCTGGATATTAGCCCTTTGTCAGATGAGTAGATTGCAAAAATTTTCTCCCATTCTGTAGGTTGCCCGTTCACTCTGATGGTAGTTTCTTTTGCTGTGCAGAAGCTTTTTAGTTTAATGAGATCCCATTTGTCAATTTTGGCTTTTGCTGCCGTTGCTTTTGGTGTTTTAGACATGAAGTCTTTGCCCATGCCTATGTCCTGAATGGTACTACCTAGGTTTTCCTCTAGGGTTTTTATGGTATTAGGTCTAACATTTAAGTCTCTAATCCATCTTGAATTAATTTTCGTATAAGGAGTAAGGAAAGGATCCAGTTTCAGCTTTCTACTTATGGCTAGCCAATTTTCCCAGCACCATTTATTAAATAGGGAATCCTTTCCCCATTTCTTGTTTCTCTCAGGTTTGTCAAAGATCAGATGGCTGTAGATGTGTGGTATTATTTCTGAGGGCTCTGTTCTGTTCCATTGGTCTATATCTCTGTTTTGGTACCAGTACCATGCTGTTTTGGTTACTGTAGCCTTGTAGTATAGTTTGAAGTCAGGTAGTGTGATGCCTCCAGCTTTGTTCTTTTGACTTAGGATTGTCTTGGAGATGCGGGCTCTTTTTTGGTTCCATATCAACTTTAAAGCAGTTCTTTCCAATTCTGTGAAGAAACTCATTGGTAGCTTGATGGGGATGGCATTGAATCTATAAATAACCTTGGGCAGTATAGCCATTTTCACGATATTGATTCTTCCTATCCATGAGCATGGTATGTTCTTCCATTTGTTTGTGTCCTCTTTTATTTCACTGAGCAGTGGTTTGTAGTTCTCCTTGAAGAGGTCCTTTACATCCCTTGTCAGTTGGATTCCTAGGTATTTTATTATCTTTGAAGCAATTGTGAATGGAAGTTCATTCATGATTTGGCTCTCTGTTTGTCTGTTACTGGTGTATAAGAATGCTTGTGATTTTTGCACATTAATTTTGTATCCTGAGACTTTGCTGAAGTTGCTTATCAGCTTAAGGAAATTTTGGGCTGAGACAATGGGGTTTTCTAAATATACAGTCATGTCATCTGCAAAGAGGGACAATTTGACTTCTTCTTTTCCTAACTGAATACCCTTGATTTCTTTCTCTTGCCTGATTGCCCTAGCCAGAACTTCCAACACTATGTTGAATAGGAGTGGTGAGAGAGGGCATCCCTGTCTTGCGCCAGTTTTCAAAGGGAATTTTTCCAGTTTTTGCCCATTCAGTACGGGAACGGTGGCTCAAGCCTGTAATCCCAGCACTTTGGGAGGCCGAGACAGGCGGATCACGAGGTCAGGAGATCAAGACCGTCCTGGCTAACACAGTGAAACCCCGTCTCTACTAAAAAATATAAAAAACTAGCTGGGCGAGGTGGCGGGCGCCTGTAGTCCCAGCTACTCAGGAGGCTGAGGCAGGAGAATGGCATAAACCCGGGAGGCGGAGCTTGCAGTGAGCTGAGATCCGGCCACTGCACTCCAGCCTGGGCAACAGAGCGAGACTCCATCTCAAAAAAAAAAAAAAAAAAAAAAAGTGTCTGTAATTCAATAAACAGAGTGCACTTGAGAACTTGGGATGCTCAGCTCCTCACCTAAGGCTATTTCCATAGCTCCATAATTGTTTAAGAGCCTACCAAAAGACACCTTCCAACGGTAATGTGGGAAACTCCAAAATCTGAGGTAGGGTAACCTTTATAACACTTTGCTTCCAGAGTGAAGTCAGAATCCAATGCAAGACGAAATGCTGGGCAATTATCAATTCATCGTGCTAATAGAAGCTAATTTTTGCTGAAGACTATCAAACCCACAGAGAATGTAAACCCATCACGACCAAAACTTTCAGGTTAAGTCTAACATACTCAAGAAAAGTCAAATTAAATGGTAGAACACTAAATCATTTCTTATTATTCCCAATTCTCCATTCTCTAAGGCATAATGAAATGAGCAAGAGGACTGAGGGAAATAAAAGCTAAGGATGCTATTAATCCAAAACTTGCGCTGATAACTTAAGAGTTGGCAGTTTCTATCATAGTAGTAATTCCAATCACATGGAAAATAGCATAACCAAGTAAAGATGTTCTCTACCACAAGTGGTAAAACTCTCTCTCTCTCTCTTCTCTCTTCTCTCTCTTTCTTTCATTAAAACATTTCGAAAACTCTTGGCAGGAAGTAGAGAGAAAGGGAAGTCAATTCACTGAGAGCTCCACCAGTAAGACACTCCACAGACACAGTGATTAAGAGCTAGTGTATGACTACGAAGGTCTCTGAGAGCCAAAAACCTATTCTTCAAGAGTGCATTCCAAGTTTAGTGCAAGAAAATCATAAAAACAAGCCCAAATACGGCACTAAGTTCACACTGCAAGAACCCCTGTAACATGACTTTTATCCAAGTTTAAATGCAAAATTTAGCTAAGACTGATCAGAGTTTATAAAAATAGAATTTTAAAAGGCCACTTAGAACATGAAGCTAAATTTTCCTTAAAACCTAACTTTCTTTGCAACTTCTTCTCTAACATAACTTTGTAAATCTACTGACTACATAGCTTTTCAACCCTGCTACCCAGAAAGTTTGCTAAATATCCCTTGAAAGTACTATTAATAATGTTTTCAGTCTAAAAGATATTTGTTATCCTGTACACAAGTATTCAAATATTGACCAGGCCTCAACTCAAGGGGGAAAGTGGTACCTCTGTTCCTTACAACCATTTGGCTTTACATCTTTAGAAAAAATAAAGGCCAAACATACATAAAACATGAGCCATTTTATAAAAACTATTTTTTTTTTAATGAAATGCTTACATGATCTCAGGGAAAATAACAAATTAAAATGTTATAGATTATAAAAAGTATGCATACTTAGAAACACAGTCACATTTTATTTTATAACGAACAGGAGTATTTCAAATTCAAGTAGGTCTTTTGAACTCATTTAACACAGATGGAACATACCTCTAATTCAGTCAAACCTAAAAGAAGAAAAAGGAATACGATTTGGTTGAAGTATAGCCCATATGCAAAGCTGAATATTGAAGATACATGTTATCTGAATAGCATAAATATTTAGACAAAGTAGCTCAGATGAAAGAGCTGGCCACATACACTTAAAAGTCTACATTTGATCATTTAAGAGAACCCTCAAAGAAAAAAGGTATTTCAGCATGTGATCTGGAAGAAATTTTAGCATCACAGGAAATATCTGACTTTCTTCTGGTGCTCAGTAAAATAAAGGAAAAAGGTTTAAAGAAAAAGAAGTGTAAAATTGTTTTCATACAATATATGAATGATGATTCTAGATTTAAAAACCTCATGGAAGTTTTATCTTTGACATTTCAGAAAGTAAAACAAAAGTCACAAATTATCTGGCAAGTAGAAATACAAATTATTATTCTTCCTTTAAAGCAGAGAGAGAGAGAGAGAGAGAGAGAGAGTGTGTGTGTGTGTGTGTGTGTGTGTGTGAGAGAGAGAGAGAGAGAGATAGTAAAATTTAATTCAAATAAATCATGGAGTTTAATTTTAAAAAAGAGGTTCTAGAGAAATTTAAGATATAGTTTTCGACTGTTTAAGCCCTGTCCTCAGAATACTCTAATGTTTAATTGTTGAATGAGGACTCCATGGAGACACACACTACCATGCAAATAAGCAGTACCATAATAGAAATTAGCAGTTACAGAAGAAATTAAGCTACAGCATTCAAGCCTTCATGTTGTAGTCTACCAAACTGGGAATACTTGAGATGAAATATATGTTATAAAGTGATTAGGTAAACATAAATACTCATTCTCCTATGCAATACCTTTGATTAATAATAAGTCAAATGTGTTATGCTAAATTCAAACACTTACTTTCATGATCTAGGAATATTTTCACTGTGTTGTTGACAGCCTCAAGCACTAGCATTTGCCTTCCCTTTGCCTGGGATGGCCCTTCCCTCAGATCCAACTGTCCAATCCTGCTCATCCTTCAACACTGGAAACAAAGGACACTTATTGGTCCCTTCCAAGGAAATAGGATTTCATTTGGTCTCCCCACACCCAAATTCAATGACAGTGGGGAGTCCTCTTTTTTGCTAAATAAAAAAATAAGGTATCTGGGCATGGTGGCTCATGCCTGTAATCCCAGCACTTTGGGAGGCTGAGGCAAGAGAATTGCTTGAACCCAAAACTTCGAGACTAGACTAGGCAACATGGTGAAACCCCATTTCTACTGAAAATACCAAAAAAAAAAAAATAGCAGGGCACGGGCATGGTGGCACACGCCTATAGTCCCAATGTACTTGGGAGGCTGAGGTAGGAGAACCACCTGGGGCCCAGGGGGCTGAGTGAGTTGTGACTGAACCACTGCATTCCAACCTGGGTGGGTGATGGAAGTGAGACTCTGTCTCAAAAGAGAAAAAAAAAAAAAGAAAGAAAAAGAAACTGTGATCTTAATACACAACTAAAAAACTAATCTTAATACAGTAATTACACAAGAATAAACATTTATTGGGCAATGTGTCAATCACATTTTGAAGGTTATGAAAATGTATGTTTTCCCAATGGTTCAAAGGCCAGTATTTTCAATTTTCTCCAGAAACTGTAAAAAGTTCCATACATCCCAGAGAAACTCTAAAATGTTTTCTTTAGGTTAAATGAAGTAAAAAAGAGAAGAAAACTCACAAAACAGAGAGGATCAAAATTAGAAACACAGGCAGGGAAACTAAACTAAGGCTATTCCAAGGTGAAAACTGAGATGGTATTAACTGAGGCCCTAAGATGTAGGAGGAATAAAGAGGAGTGGAAGAACTCAGAATTAAAGATAGTAGATGTAGCAAGAATTAGTGATCTATTCCTAGATTTCTAGTTTAAGCATCTGTGTATCTGATGATATCAATGAGAAAGATGCCTCTTATCAGTAATAAATTAAAAGGACCCAGTTTGGTGAGATTGGAAATGAGCGTAAAATTGGATATATTGAGTTTGAGGTGTCTATGGAACACATGAATATGTTGACCCCTTTTAATAAGGGTCAACACTTAAGGTGAAAGACTTGCTATATATGCATCCTCTGGAGGCATGCTTGAGAATGGGGTGTCCTACCCAGAGAAAAGTTAACCATGCTAGAATGAGAGACAGTGGTTTCTTGGAACCTTTAGAACGCAAATGTTTAAGAGGCAGATAAAAGCCAGTAAAAGACCCCACAGAAGGGAAAGTCACATAAATAAGAGAAGATAAGTGAAAAATGTTATTCACTTAACTAACATTATTGTGTGCTCAATATGGGGCCCTACGGCATACAGGAGATAGGCCAGGGCCTGAAACAAGTGTCCATGGATCTGACAAATTACTGGTCATTAATGATTTGGTGAAAGCATTTCCAGCTACAGACTACAGTGAAATAAACAATGAATGGGGTCTAGGCACAGTGGCTCACGCCTGTAATCCCAGCACTTTGGGAGGCCGAGGTGGACAGATCATGAGGTCAGGAGATCAAGACCATCCTGGCCAACATAGTGAAACTCCATCTCTACTAAAATACGAAAATTAGCCAGGCATGGTGGTACATGCCTATAATCCCAGTTACTAGGGAGGCTGAGGCAGGAGAATAGCTTGAGCGAGGGAGTCGGAGGTTGCAGTGAGCCGAGATCATGCCACTGCACTCCAGCCTGGTGACAGAGCAAGACTCCAACTCAAAAACAAAAACACAAACAAAAACAAAAAAGCAATGAATTGGTGGTAAGGAACACAGACAGCCTTTTTCCAAAGGGAGTTACAGCAGCAGGTAGAGGTTGACACTGGACCAGGGAAGGATTTTGGATGGGAAAAGAGATGCTAAAGGAGGAGTACAGCAGGGACAAAAAGAGAAGAAAGAGAGGAGACAGATAATATGACTGGAAAAGAGTCTTGTTTCAGGGTGGAAGAGGGAAGATCCTTACATTGTGAAAGGAAGAAAGACAGTATCAATATATGGAAATACAACTGGATGTTGACATGAGGCAGAAACTGGTGCACGTCTCCAATGACCTGTATTTCCTTGGTCAGAGGAGAGAAATGCTAATTCTCTGAAAAAGGATTGGAATATATTGATGGAGAGAGCTTGAGAAGATGGATGGTAACGTAACTCCTAAGTAGGAATGAGAAAGATAACAGATGGGATAAACAGAATTTTTATACAGCAACAATCAGCACCTAAAAAGCTAGGGACTATGAATTTACAGTGTCACCAATACACAAAGTTGTCAAACAATCTATGCATTCACCTCTATTCCAAAGGTTTAGGCATAAGCACAGACTTTATGATATGTACTTGCTTGTTTGTTTGTCTTGAAGGTTACTCAGTAAATAGTATATTCTAAAATCATGCTCAGCATCTGAAAACTCCTGACACAAATCAGAAAAAATCCACTTAACATATTTGATAAGAGTGTTATCCTATGCCACCATCACCTCCAAAAAAAAAAAAAAAAAGTTTTTCAATGAGTCTGTTATGTAACGCATGTTGTTGTTCTTTCCTCTTAGCAAATAAAAACTGAAAAGGAGCTTTCCATGCTAGAAATGTTGGATTTCACCCAGAGGCAATGGGAACCATTGAAGGATTTTTAAAGTAGAAAATGGCAGCTGGGCGCAGTGGCTCACGCCTGTACTTTGGGAGGCTGAGGCAGGTGGATCAGGAGGCCAGGAGTTTGAGACCAGCCTGGCCAACACAGTGAAACCCTGTCTCTACTAAAAACACAAAAAAAATTAGCCGGGGGTGGCGACGGGCACCTGTAATCCCAGCTACTTAGGAGGCTGAGGCAGGAGAATCACTTGAACCCGGGAGGTGGAGGTTGCAGTGAGCTGAAATGGCTCCACTGTACTCCAGTCCAGGTGACAGAGCGAAACTCTGTCTCAAAATTTAAAAAAAAAAAAAAAAACCAGCATGAACAGGTTTGTGTTTAGAACTATGTTCTATATTCTTATATTTAATAGATTAAAATATACATTTATTTTTTCTGAATTAATCTAAAATATATCCATAAAACTTGAAGATTATTTGGGAGGCTGAAGCGGGCAGATCACAAGGTCAGGAGTTCAAGACCAGCCTGGCCAACACAGTGTAACCCCATCTCTACTAAAAATACAAAATTAGTCAGGCATGGTGGCATGCACCTGTAGTCCCACCTACTCAGGAGGCTGAGGCAGGAGAATTGCTTGAACCCAGGATGCGGAGGTTGCAGTGAGCTGAGATCACACCACAGCACTTCAGCCTGGGTGACAGAGCGAGACTCCATCTCAGAAAAAAAAAAAAAAAAAGAAAAACTTGAAGATTAGTAAAAACCTATATATCATTGCATTCAGATGTATCATTTCTAAATTATAAAGCAAACCTCCATTTAACCACTAAACTATTAAAATGTTTTTTCATGTGCAATGCAAAAATACATACTGTTAGCCCTCTGTATCTACGGGTTTTACCAACAACAGATTGAAATGTTTTTTTAAAGGGATGGCTGTGTCTGCGCTGAACATGTACACACTTTTTTTCCTTGTCATTATTCCCTAAACAATATAGTATAACTATTACAAAACATTTACATTGTATCGGGTATTAAAAGATTTTATCTTAAGCTTGTGCCTGTTTTTCAACTGCAATGACCTAATATCACCAAGTTGAATCCCTAATCTACAGTCAAGAAATTCCAAGAAATTATCAACTTACATACAATTTGTTTTTTAATAAGGACTTGGCCCTTATCAAAAGAACTATTCATAAAAAAATACAGAACTACATGGCTTAGAAACAGCAGCTAACACACATTTCCTTCATATGGAATTCAGGTCACTCTAATATCCAAAATGACTTCCCAATCCTTCCTTGTTCTGCCTCCACCTTCCCCTCCTTAAAGAATCTTCTAAATACTATCCTAATGTCAACTTTTTAGTAATTGGAGTTTGGGTTTTTTTTAATCCTAATCTTTATCCTGACATCTCCCTCCTGCTACCACTACCTCCCACCCACCATGAAGACAATCTGAAACGGGAGAGGTTAAAATCCATTCTGGGGTTCTGGCACAGACGAAGGGGCTTCTGAAGACTGAATCCCAGTAATTATACTCAAGGCAGAGACCACTGTTTCTTTACAGCATATATCCCTTGATTTTTCCCACTCAAAATGCTGCTATCTGGAGATATAACCTAATAGACCACTTTTTGTTTTATAAATAATGGTATATCAACTAAAATGGATAATAAGGGAACAATTTAAATATTCATCATGTCTATTCAAACCTGTCTTCCATTACTTTTAACCCCATTACCAGATACTAGCTACCTGTGTCCTGAATGCTGTTCTGACTGACAACCACACATTATTGTGTAGTCATTTAATGAACTATAACTTCCAACAGGCAGGTATAAAATATCTACTGGCATTAGAAGATGTTGTGCTTATTCAGATATGGTTTCAGGAATGCACCACAGGAGCAACTCTGAAATGTGTAGATGAACCAAAAGATATCTGCCTCTTTCATTTGTATAATTAACACTATTTCTGAAATAAGTTTGAGTCTGGTTCCCATCACATACGATTCAAGTAAATAAAACGCAGCCACATTGCCGCCTAGAACTTAAGAAAAATCATATCATAAAATTGTATCCACAAGAAAAGTCCATTTTAAAATATATTACGTCAAAATGAAACATTAAAGGAAAATACACAACCTAAATTAGAAACCAAATAGCAACTGCAAACTAAATACAGAGGGCTATTTTCTTCACCTTTCACTTTGACCAGCCTGGTAGAAAAGAAAATCCTAGCACTGTTATACACCACTCTGTTGCCAAGAGCAGTGTTCACTATCTCACTTTACCTCTGGTGGTGACTACCCTCGACTGATATACTCAAGAACCACATCGAGGCTGGTGAACTGGCTAGAAGTACCATTTCTATTAAACACAAACTTCCTTTTAACTTTTTAGTTTCAGGGGTACACGTACAGGTTTGTTCTACAGATAAATTGTGTGTCATAGGGTTTGGTGTACATATTATTTCATCACCCAGGTAATAAGCATAGGTAGTTTTTTGACCCTCACACTCCTCCTGCCCTCCACCCTCAAGCAGGCCCCGGTGTCTATTGTTCCTTTCCTTATGTCCATGAGCATTCAATTAAACACAAACCTTTGTTTTTTTGAGACAAGTCTCACTCTTGTTGCCCAGGCTGGAGTGCAGTGGTGCGATCGTGGCTCTTGTTGCACAGGGTGGAGCGCAGTGAAGCAATCTCGGCTCACTGCAACCTCTGCCTCCTGGTCAAGTGATTCTTCCGCCTCAGTCTCCCAAGTAGTTGGGATTACAGGCGTCCGCCACCATGCCAAGCTAATTTTCTTGTATTTTTATTGGAGATGGTGTTTCATCATGTTGGCCAGGCTGGTCTCAAACTCCTGACCTCAGGTGATCCACCTCCTTTGGCCTCCCAAAATGCTAGGATAACAGGCATGAGCCACAGTGCCTGGCCTAAATACAAACCTTTTAAACCGAAAATCTTTCATTAAGAAATATGTTTCCAAAATTTATATTTAAATTTGGGGCTGGGCACAGTGGCTCATGCCTGTAATCCCAGCACTTTGGGAGGTGGAAGCAGGTGGGTTACCTAAAGTCAGGAGTTCGAGACCAGCCTGGCCAACATGGTGAAACCCCGTCTCTACTAAAAATACAAAAAATTAGCCGGGCATGGTGGCACATGCCTGTAGTGCCAGCTACTCAGGAGGCTGCGGCAGGAGAATCGCTTGAACCTGGGAGATGGAGATTGCAGTGAGCCAAGATCGTGCCACTGTACTCCAGCCTGGGTGACAGACCAAGACTCCATCTCAAAAAAACAGCAACAACAAAAAAAATAATTCGGAATCTCCCAAGTCACTGTGTCTTTTTTTTTTTTTTTTTAAAAAGGCTTTTCAAAGTCAAAATTAGGTGTTGGTTGACAGGTATACTGTGTGGCATACAGTAAGCACTATGTAATGTTAGCTGCTACTATTATTATTTCTACTGAAATCTATAGTTTCCTTACAACTAAAGTCAAATAAGCAGTAAATACAAATTATTCACCACCTGAATACAACTCAGCCTTGGGATGATAATATTTCATTCAAAGTTCAGAAAATACACAATGTAAAACCATCTCTGATTACTTCCATTCTATTAATTAAATGCACAACTGAAACTGCAAATAGCATCAATCTATTCTGACCTACATCATATCATTTCTACATTTCTCTTTTGGAAAATGGCTTAGCTATAACCATAATTTTAAAATCAGCATGTGTTTATTAGGTAATCTCTTTTTTCTCAGTTCTATGATAAACAATATCATAAAGCCTAATTTCTCTAACCTCACGAAGTTTGCAATCTAGTTTGGTCATGTACGTTTTTTGTGTTAAGGGACCTTGTCTTTGTTCTGACTGTAAGAGAAGGATAACATAGGAGACTTGACCTGGATCTTCACTAATAGTTAGTATTTAGGTAGCTGAGCACAGTGTCTGAGCACAGGTATTCTAGAATCTTGCAGAGGATAGACAGAATACACCAAAGGAAGACTCCATTCTTGGCCAAATACAAACATCATACTGAGTCAGAAAATACTCTCTGATGAAACCGGTAATATCAAATTCTTACCAGCCTTCAAATACTTGACAATGAATGTAGATATGCACTACACGTTGTCCTAAGTACTTTACATGTATTACCACATTTAATCCTCGTAACAGCTCTGAGGGGTAAGCGAATGATAATATTACCCCAATTTTGCACATCAGAAAAGTGAGACACAGAGGGATTAAATAACTCAGGGACACAGAGGGATTAAATAACTTACCCTCAGTCACCCAGCTAGCAAGCAGCAGAACCGCGATTTGAAGCCACCTTAGCAGCAGCATCCTTTATCTTAATCACAGCACTATACTGCCTATGACTCTCAAGACCCAGGCAAAAGAGATATACATATATATGAAGGACTACAGAATAAAATGAAAGAAAATGGAATGGGATGGGTTCTTGTGAAAGAGAAAGACATATAAAAGCCAACTTTTACATGGACTTTGTCCAAGAACCGCTTGTAGGATGCACTGGCACCAGAAATGCCTATACAAGAAGACTCAGCTCCGCCAAGCTCCAAAACAGGTTTTAACATTATAAAACAGTATTTACTATACTATAATCTCAATGCTTACTGACAGGGGAAGCAAACTCCTACAAAAACTAAAAAAATAGAAGTTTAATATTTATAAATAGCAGACAATCTGAAAAAATGGAATATGCCTGGCTATAGAAACCAATAGTTACAAACAGGTTCAATCAAAGTACATAAATTGAATCCTTAGGCCTCAGTTTTTAAAAATTTTCTTGATGGATATTTAAGCAACCTTACTACATAAAAACTGCTTTCTAGATGTAGGAATAAAAAACTTAGTAAGAAGTAATCCTTATTATCAAGAAATGCCTTCTGTAAAATTACATATATATGATTCTCTAACATCTGATGACTACTTTGAAAACAGTATTTACTCAACATCTTACTTTTGTTTCTGGATTTCTAAGTGCTTCTAAATACTCAGTTTTTGCTCTTCAAGTTTGTAGCATACACCATCCAATTTTCAGACCTACCTAAATCCTTTAGGATCAAAGGTTTTAACTTAATTTCCTCCCTAACCAAAGGGGAACCAAAGTTTTTCCCATTAGTGAAAGAATCTCTATATAAAATAAAATAAGTCTCATTAATTTGTTAAATTCTTTCAACCTACAATCTCTCACATCATCTGTAATAATTCCACACAGTTTAGGGGAGTGTTAAGGAATAATCTGTGAAGAGAGAACGGGGGCAGAAAATGTTGCTTCTCTTACTCCAGTAGGATAGTTTCACTGAGGAAGGAAAATTTCGAATCAAACCAACAAGTTTTAATAAGTCACTGATGAAAATCTCCAAAACGATGCTGATCACAATGCAAATCATTAACTGGGCTCCTGGAGACCCAGGAAGAGGAAGATTCTTTTTTATTGGATAAAATGAAAATATTTTACTTTTGAAATTTTAACCATGCCACCCTTTAGTCATTTATATGCAATTAAGTAATCTCCTCACAGTCTGAGCCAAAATATTACAAAAATATTTTGCTATTTTCATGGATTTCTCAAATATTAAATACTTCGTTATCACTGCGTATTAACTCTTTTTTTTAAGTCTTGTCAGAGAATATTTTAAGATTCATCATCTTTATGCCACCTGGTTTAAGATCTGGCCGGAAAACTGCCACCCTACACTGATCAAAGTGTTCAACAAATTAAAAACGCAGGAGTTGACCATATAAGGATTCCAGTGCTTTCTATCTTTATTCTAAAAATACATATGCACAAGATCTTCTGAAATAATGTCTTAACTAATAAATTAATGTGGGGGTTAGGGGAATACTATTTTCCCCTTATACACACTACAGTAAACAAAATAAAACTGGTTTGTTGACTCCACTATTAAAAGCCTCCCTCGTGGGAAGGGTATTATGTGCTATAACCTACAGTTTAAGTCATGAAAAATTAAAAGATGGAAAGCGTTTCAAAATATAGAAGATGGAAATTTTTTTCAATCTGTTAAAAAATAATTCTTTTTATAAAAAATTATTAACTAGAACATGCATTTCTTTCAACTTCACTTTACAACTTATAATGAATACTACCCATTCTAACACAAAGAGTGGCCTCTGGAAGCTCAATTCTCTCATCTCCCAATTTAATTGGCTCTAGACAGTCTGATGGGACAACAGTTCAAATTCTTCAAAAAAGGCAAGCATCTAAATCACTTCCAGATCTGCCTCGGACAGTCTAAAAGTCTTGCATTAATAAAATAATTATGGCAATTGTAAATTATGTTGACATGCTTACCTATTAACATAATTGCAAAAACAAAGGTAGTCATCTCTAAAGAAAAAGAGAAAATAGAACAATAATGTAAAAAAAATTATTTTGGACTTAATCTCATCTGTGAATAATTAGAAGAATTTAAGTTGATTTGGAAGGGGTGGAGAAAGACTGAGGAGATAGGATTACAGCGTCTTTCACTTTGATGTATTAAAAATGAAGTAGAAGTTACAAAGTTTAAACACACATATACATCCACACACTCATGCCCTTCAGCCATCAACAGCAACTAACCTACCTGTCCCATTTTTCATTTGATTACAATTAATACAAATAAGAAGAGTTATATTCAGTTCTTTGATTAAAACAAAATGAAAACAACTATTTTCACTCTTCTTTAACTCAAGATAACTCTTTCCATTTTTTGGTCTCTTTGAACTAATTTATAGTTCAAGAGAAACTAACTCATGTGTACCACTAAAAATTTGGTCAAAATATCTCTTGCCATATTTTAAAATAAATGCCTAATCCAAAATTCTGTAATAGAAAAAAATTATGGTATGAATTCCATCAGAAGGATGGTTCCATTTTATATCTTCTAATGACTAAATTTTATAGCCAAATTTATTTTCCATATTTTTTACCTGCTATATATTTTTATAATAAAAGCATTGCATTTCTATTGAAATTCTTGTTGAGGAAAATTCAGGAGTTACATTCAAGCATAAAACAATTCTATTCAGAGATCATTTTAAATTATTTGGTGTATTTACTTCCATTTTACATAAACATATGTTTTTCAAAAATACATATTTTTTTCATTAACACATTGTTTTCTAAACTGATATTTGAAGAACATTCTGGGAGATATTAGTATCTATTCCACTAAAAAAAAGTGTTCTATTGTTTAAAATAGGTTTAAGCAAATTTAACAAATGTCTTTTTGAGGACATCTCAGAACCTGTAATGAGCTAACACTTCTTATGCTTTTTCAAGTAATAATAAATGACCTGGGAAGTAAGTTATAATAAATCTGGGTAGCAAGCAGTTTCCAAAATTTATTTCCTAATTAATATATTTATTTTCCTTGTTCATCTGTTAGCTTCCAGCTTGGGAAATGTATAAAGTACATTATATTGGAAGGATATTCTTATATAAAATTTTTTTAAACCATGATTTTAAGGTCGTAAATTATTACATCTAAATATAGTTCACTAGATTCTTTCCAAATTCTGTTGTCATTTTATATAAATCTTATTATATGTGTGTAACTATGCACTAAGGATAAAGTGCTAACCTTCTACAGAAAATGGTACGAAACTGCCTAAATGGCTACACATTTCACGTAGCACCTTTTCACTGAACTTGCATCAAAAGTATGTTGTCATTTGTTTAAATATTTGTTAATATGGCACATTTTCTTACTTGTTAATTTATTTTAATTTGCATTTCTTTGCATAAGAGTAAGGCTGTTTTTTCATATTTTATCAGCCATCTGCATTTATCCTTCCTCAGACTGGATTTCAGTTCTCTCCTCCATACTTTTTGATCTCACTCATTTCATTTCTTGATCCTTCTCTTGAGATCTGAAAGAGTTCCTGAAGCATACTCTTTACTTCACTTAGTTTTTAAAAACATGAATTCTTTCTTGCCCCCTCTGCAGATCTGAGTCCCACCTTGTTTTAGTGTTCCTTGCAATCTTCCCAAACCTTTAGAGAAGCAGTTTGTTCTCCTTAGGGCTCTTTGCTGAAGTTTCATAAATATCTTATCTTCTACCTTCTGTTATGCTACACTGTTTTCTAAGTGTTCCAGTCATTATAAATTTCAAAACATGTGCTTTCCTCTTGCATCTTTAGGATGATAGGCCCTCACCTGGCATAGTTTTCTTAAATTAGGTCCCAAGTTGTTTGGAACCTTTCTATTGCCTTTCTGTAATGATGATGGCATCTACCACCAAACAGAAGGTTTGGCCTGTTCATTATGACCTTAGATGATTATAGACATCCCTTTTCAATGCTATAGCAAGAACGGAGAAAGATGTGAAGAGTCAGAAGCCCAGTTCTCAGTGACTGTGATATATTCATTTAAAGCTGATCTTCTGGACCGCAGCAGGACCTTCTTCTTACACATTGTTAATCAGCAAAAGGAACACTTGAAAACTAAAATGCCTACCATTGAGTTCTCTGTCCCCATCTTGAGCCTTTTACAGGAGGAAACCCCTTCCTTTCAGGATGCAGTAGTCAGCTGCTCCCCGTCTCCCAGGTTCTTGCTACTTTCTATGACTTACAGCTGCTGGCTGGATGGAGCAAGACATAAGAAGAGAATGGAGACACACAGAACAGGAGGTCAGGAGGCAGCATGAGTGATGGTAATGCTATAGCGTCCTCAGAAAAACAGCACCCCTGCAGCAGATGGAGGGCTGCCCGGTTTTCTAGCCGTTAAAAGATCATGGGTCTCTGAGCAAGCAGCAGACGTTATAAAACAACAACAATAACAACAAAAACTACCTCTACATTTCTTACTTTGGATAGCTGGGTTTTCTTTTTCATGAGACAATCTGTTTTTTTCCCAGTCCAGCTCCTTATAGGTGAAAGAAATGCATCAAAATTTCTAGCAATTGTCAGTCTTTTTTGTTGTCATCTTCCCCCTGGGCCTTCACTGGTCTTTTAGCAGAAAACTGGAAGAGGCTGTGTCAACAACTGCAAAGTTATATATTTTATTTTGACAAATACAAATTGTACACATTTATGGGGCACATAGTGATGTTTCAATAAACATATACAGTGTGGAATAATCAAATTGGACCTCTCTAAAATTTAAATATAAGTAAAAATCTGATTATTTCACTTCCAAGCACAAGCACTCATTTGATTAACTCAAATAACTTTATTTTAAATAAATTTATTAACGTTGAAAAGGAGAACACATAGGAGACTAGAAGGCACTGTTTATCTAGAAGTCACAAATATCACTAGTGGCAGCAATGCACATTCCTTTTCTTCAGTGGTAACTGGAACCAGAAGACTGAGAAACAGCCTTTCCCTTTAGTTGAAGTTGAAGGTGATTAACAAAAATAAGCACTATCTTCTGTCTTCAGAGTTTTAATTATCCCATATTTTTGTTACGTACATGTTATGTTATTTTAAAAGAGATGGGAAGAGTTTCTCTGAAGATCTATGTTAGACACATTTTAATAGTGATGAAAACCATCTGAAAAGATTCACCTGCACACCATTGCAATTTAGAGCAAATGAGGTAGAGTCCGAGAAACCTGAGTTTAAATCCTGGCTCTACTATTTAATAGCTGTGTGACCTTGAGCAAGATAATTAACCTCTGTATGGCTCTGATTTCTTTTCTATCAAACGAAGATATTAATAATGCTTGCTTCATCAGATGGTTATCAGACTTAAAAATGAGAGAGAAGGCAAGTAACATAATAACTGTCAGATAAGTGCTCTATAAATGTTTGGTGTTCTTATCCCCCCACATATTATAAAATAAAATACTCAATATGAACCAGAATTCCTTTAAAGAAGGATCCTTTAAAGAAGACTAAAGGTTCTTTTTAGTAATCATCCACAGGGGTTCGTTAGCAACTGATAATTTGTTTACAATCTTTTTGCACCTAGATTATTATAGTTGGTGCTATCCAATATATGTTAGGCATATTCTGGGATATGTGAATATGGATTCACAAGGAATGTGAATCCTTTGTCCTTATTGATTACATTTCAGTATAACAGATAACTGAATAGACTACCGAGAAGGAAAAAATAAAAATACTGATGCTTTAGAAAATAGACCTCAAGTTCAAAAGCTTACCCTAGAGCAGAGGTTCTCAAGGGGATCACGTAAAGAGTAGCTTTTTCTGAAAATAAGTTATCGCATTTTTGGCTTGCACAATGACTAGGGAGCATGTCTTTCTTTTCACGGGCCAAGAATAGGCTTGCTAGGTTTACTGCAATACAGGACAGTGTCCCAAACAAAGAATTTTCCAGGGTCCCTCACGACTCTTCAGTGAATGGCTGGAGAATGATGAGAGTGAAAAATATGTTTATAATTATCTCAGTCTAGAACCTTACTGTATTTTATATATAAACACATAGTATTTATCAAAGATTTTAAATACACACTAGATTCCAAGAAGGCAACAAACTATGTAAATCAAGAGATTTGTTTTGTTCAGAGTCTTGTCACCATTATCAAAAACTTGCCTCCACAATCTCAATACCCCTTGTTATTTCTGAGTCACTGATACAACAAACCTTTTTCAGCCTGCATTTGTAACTCTGGTGTTCACAGTGATGCTACATATGAGTACAAGAATCTATCTACTTCATTATTCTTATTATAATTGTGTCCACATATTTCCATATTCAAATTCATTATTTTTGAAAATGCACTTCTTAAACGTTTTTATAAAATTATTTTCATATATTTCTCCTTTATATTAGGGTACAATTACAGTAGAACCTCATGTCCACTTTTTATCATTCCAGGATACTAAAGGACTTATTCAGTAGATGAGGCATCTTGGGGCATGCTAGAAGGAATAGAGAGCTTCACAGTAGTCCTTAAATATATGAAGACAGCCCAGGGGAAATGCAAATAACTCAAACAGTTACTTTCCTTCAACTACAGATTGAACAGGAAATAAGTTTAACTTGCAGTAAGAGGAACATAGGTTAAGTACTCTGATCAGCATCCTGAAGAAAAAGGCTGTAAAATCACTGGAATGACTGAGAAATTTCTGGTCAATATTTCTAAGCCATTTAAGAATGAGATAAGTAAAGTTTTCTTAAAAATCAAATTGGACTGAAAATTGGAGCAATTCTATAATTATTCATTTATTATGTTTAAATTTCAAAATGTTGAATTCATACTGAATTCAATCTTCAGGTTTAGTGCTTTTACAGTGATTTGGAGAAATGGAGGGTGAGGTGTGAAACACCTTCAGAGAGTGTCTGAAGTCTGATGGTGGCATGTGCTGCTAGTCTGACCATGACCCGCTCTTCCTCCCCTCCCCCTAAATAAATTTTTAAAAGAAACAAAAAACAACATTAGTCTTGAAAACAACAAAGCTTATTTTGAATATCTCTTAATCCAAAAACAATAAAAGTTACTTTACTTATGAATTCACTATCATTCATTACATTAAAGATAATACTATATAAAAGATATAGCCTCCATACATATTATCCTCATGGAGAGAATATGGTATTTTATGAACTGCCATAAAACCGCCTGCATCTTTGATCAGAAATTTTAATTTGGGATAAAAAATAGTTCAATCTTTGATATTCACTGTAAAGTAAAATTCACTTAAGTGGTTTGTATTCTTAGCTTTACAACTGGACACAGTATTTCAATAAATTAAAGTCTCTGGAGGTAGCAATCACACATATAGGTCAAGCTTCAAACCGGCATGAGTCTTTCCCAAAGCAACTTTTCATTTTCACTTCATGAACTCCATGCTATGAAATATTTAGTAAATAAACGAGTTGCTTTTTTAAGTAGTAAACATTTTAAGTAATAAACATTTGCTCATTTTTAATAAATTAAACACATACAATTTCAAGTTAGTACTTTGACCAAGATAATATAATCAGTGATACCAATCTAGGTTTGCAGGTCCCCGGAGTCTGGAAACTCTAGGCTGGGGACCACGAATCCACAATATATTAGGTTCTAAGAACATAAAATATGGCCATTAAGGGCAAACCAATTTTTCACAAAAAGACTTTCAATTTTAACCACCTAATATTTCTTTGTCTAAATCCCAGAATTTTTCTTGTAGCTGGAATTCCACACATGGTCTCCATATCCCCCAAAGAAATGTTCTTTCCAGATGAGTTCCTAAGAACAGAAATATGCTTCTTCGAAGTCAGCAAGCTATTTATAAAAACTACAGTAGCTCCCCAGGGAAGATCAATTGGCAAGTATAAAATTACCTTATATATAGTCTAGTAGTTGGTCTGCCTTTTCTTTAAGGAGGAGAAATAAGACAGTGATATCAAAAGATAAGTTACATGGAATGCAATAATTTTAATGTGGGTGCTTGCCATTACAAGAAGAAAATGCTACTGATTAATTTTCATGACCCTCTAAAACATCGAAATCCCTAATGAACGGGCAAGGACACAAATGTAAGAAAACCAATTAATGTACTTTTGTTACCATGACACCCATTTGGAACTAGAAAAAGCAAGATCTTAATTGTAAAAGTATCTTATTTTAGTAATATTAAAATATAGCTTATCAATTTATATATTTTTTGATCTATAAATGGCAATGGTTAATTATATCTAAAATTTCCATCATTCCTTAAAATTAGACAGAGTAATGTCCATATGTGTGTATACATATAGGTTTTCCTATCTCTACAGTTTAATAACTTTTCTTCCAAATATTCACTTAAAACCACAGATTATATTCAAAATGTTGTTCAACTGATATGGCCTGCACACATCTAAGAAGAATGGAGGCTGGCCCTAAAGAACGAAGACAGCTATGCTAGTGTGTCCCAGCTGAATACTGTACCTCCTTACACCTAATCCACTTGTAGTAACTACACTCATTTTGTATTTGTAAGAAATACTAACTGCACTGAATACAAATAGGTAAGGGAAAATGTGTTTGCCCCTTTAGCACGAGTTACCTGAATAATCTCTTATCTTCCACCATCTTTATTTCCAATCCACACAGCCACTGCTCTTCGGTGGCTTACATTCACGCAACAAACAATTACTGATAACACACTATGAGCCTACATTATGCCAGGCACTGAGTGTACGAAGATGTACAGGACAAACAAGGTCTTCATAACTCGTAGAGTTTACAGTTTTAAATCTGGTTGGAAACAATAAATATTTGTGTATACGCATGGTTGTGATTCCTTCTTTTATTTGTATAGTGTTTACCACATGCCAAGCATTAACCTATATGTTTTATAATGATCTCAACTGACTCCTTTATGTTTGCATAAATATATAAATATAAAATTTCAAGTGAGCTTCCAATAAAGAACAGAAAACAACAAATATTATAAGATAAAATATGATTAATAGCTGCATAAATTAGAGGTATGTGTTCAAAGAATATCAGTTACTGGACTACAAGAAAAGTAAATACTTTTTAAAATTATTATAGACTAAAAGTAAATCCATGTCAAGGATAAAAACATGCTCTAATACTAATAGCCAACACTTCTCCAAAACTAACTTCTTGGAAGTTAGGAATAGGTCATTGAATCCTATCCTTTTTCTCTAAGATACATGTGTCTACTTAGCATCCACTGCAAAATTCAAATCAGAACTATATTTTTAACATGTCATTTAAATAAATAGAGATTAACTATATTTTTAATTCCAAAGTCCAACAAGTTATAACTCACTCAAAATTATTTTTGTCACCAGACTTTCATAGAAACCAATGAACTGGTTTGACAAAGAGTCACTCTCAGTTTTCTTATCAAAATTACTTACATTTGGAAATCTAGTATACCCCTCTACGACGACATTAACTTTCATGGTTTGACTGATGAAATTTGCAGACTCTCCTGTGTTTACCAAAGGGGCTTACATGATGGGAAATAATTCTTATGAGCATTTTCCCCTTTCCAGCAGGAAGACATTTATAACATTCTCTAATTGGAAAAAAAAAAAAAACCTGAAAATTCCCAGTGGAAACAGAAGTATCTGTTTATTTACCTAATAAACGTTTAGTGAGTACCTTCTACAAGTAGTAAACATTTACAGGGCACATGCCAGTCATTGCACTAGCCACAGCCACACAAGCAAGTCTATTTATTGCCCTCCTGGGAAATGGAAGAAAGAACACAAATCAAAGCATATTCCAAGAAGAAAAGAAAAGGACCCATGGAGAGAGAGATTTAAGATACAAGAACAATCTGGGATATCTGTTTGGAGTAAGTTTCGAAGAAAATGGGGCTGGTGAGGAGGGCGTAGGAGGCTAGACCACAGGTAGTAGGATCCAGTCTTGGACAAGAGCGGTATACTCAGAGGTACCACTGAGGTAGGGGTCATTAACCTGAAGACCACAGATGCCAAAAAGATTCATGCACAGAATGAAGGATAGAAATTCGATGGGAAAAAGATTTTCTATTTTTATGAACATTTAACTAAGATCTAGCGTTTCTTTATGAATATAGGCAACAAATCACAGTACAATTACCAATACCTGTGACCTTGCCACCGGTGGAAATCACAAACATTTTCACATATCTCAGCTGTTACAGATATCTTGAAAGATTGTTTACATTACTACTTTGAAAATAACACAGTCACGCGACCTGCCACTAGACTTTGTTTCACACATCATAAAGACACATGATTATAGCACAATTGTGCTTTTTATATTTTTGAAAACTGTATTCTATTCATTAATTTCCTTTGTAATGCTATATATACACATTTTTTTTTTCATTTAAAAATTACCTTGAAGAGGCAGTCCTAGGTTTCCCTAGACTGCCAAAGGGATCCATGGCACAAAAAAGGAAGAGCCCCTGCTCTGAAGCATGAGGAAAAGGATTAAAAAAATAAGGGCAGGAAGGATTATGTTGTAATCTCCCTCCATTGTCTCAACTCTTTAGTCAAAGCCCACTGCACACAAGAGCCCCGTGTCCATGGTGCTGTGGGAGGCTGAAGGAATGGCATCAACAAGAACTGGGAGGAAGGGAAAAAAGCAAGTCTGAGGCAATCCTGTAAGCGCTGTAAAATGAAGGGTTGGAACAAACAGAGGGAGAATATAGTAGATCCTAGCACAGGCAATAGCTGGTCTTGGAAAATCACTGAGCACTAGCCTGTACTTAATTTCTAAAAGCGCCTTCTCTCCTAGCCATTCCTTACTTCTTGTTCCCACACTCCTCAGTCCTCTGTTTAGGACAGCTCACAGAAACTAAAACAAACACACACACATAAACCAAAAAACCCCTCCTACCTTATTATGCCCCACCACATCTAATTACCAAACTGCATCTGTGGCCAGATGTACTCTCTGCTTTCCCTCAACTGGATAAACAGGCTAGGTACCTACCTGAGCCCATCCCCATGCCCCTGTTTTTGTATGAGATTCCGTCTTCTCTGGCCAACTCAAGCACAGCACTACAGCAGTTTCCCTTTCTCTCTTCTCTCTACTAGATCATTCCCATGATGTATTTACTTTAATTTTAAAAAATAAAATTGAAAACAACAAAGAAAACTCTCTTGACCTCATTTCCTATTCCAGCTGCCACTAATTTCTCAGCTCCCTTTTTCCTCAAGAGAACAGTCTAAATCTGCTGCCTATACTTCGTTCCCCTGCCTTGACCTCTACTGAAACCAACCCAATCAGGCGTCCCTGGACACTCCAACTTGCTTTTCTCAAGGGCATCCATTGACTCTCCAAGTTGCTGAACTTTAAACAGGACTTAACTGAGGTTATCAATTCCTTCTCTTTCAAATACTTGCATCACATGGCTGCCAGGACACACATGTACTCCTGATTTTCCTATACCTCGCTTTTTCTCATTCGCCTTTGCTCATTTATTTCCCCAACTTTCAAACCTTGGAGTGTTCTGAGCTCAGTTCTCATATTGCTTTCTATCTACATTCACTCCCTACACCTACATGGTCTTGTACCACTTAGCGGCTTTAGGTAAAACCTATGTATTAACAAAACTCAAATTTTTATCTGGAGCCAGCCTGAACTCCAGCCTCCAATATCCATTTTGATATCTCAGCGTATCTAAAAATGAATTCCTGGTTTCACCCATGCCTTCACCTCTCAGTCCCTCTCAGCCTTATGAATGGGAACTCCATCATGTCATCTGGAAAAATCTTTGGAATTGTTCTGGATGCCTCCCTCTCATTTACTCCCTACATCTAATTCAAATCCTTTCTATTTGTCCTTTAAATACATCCTGAATTTTACCTTTTCTCATCAGCTCCACCCCTGCCACCCTGGAATCGCTTCAGTAGCTTCTAGCAGGTCTCTCACTCCACCCATTGTCCTAACATTCCTCTCCACGCAGCCGCCAGAATCACCAATGATAGTTCATATTATTCATGTGATCAAAACATTCCAATGACTTTCCATATCACTAAAAATAAAAACTAAAGTCCTTAAGACTGTCTGTAAGACCAATCATGATCTTGGTGCCTGTTAACCTCTCTGAACTCCCTCTTACTCGTTTCCTCTTAGATCCTTCCACTCCAGGCACGCTGGCCTCGTTGCTGGTCTTTAAGCGCACTGGGCACATTGCTGCCTTGGGTCATCTGCCCTTGCTGTTCACTTCACCAGGATTGTCTTCCCCCAATATAAAATGAATTGTACCTCACTCCTAAACCATGAAAGTCAAAGCAGTGATTCTTTAAAATAACCATTTATCCCCCATTTGCATTTCTGTAAATTGGGCATGTTGGGGGGTTAATTATGAAGAACTATTACTTATAGCAGTTCAATGAATTTTAATTCCCCACAAACGTCTTTCACAGATTCAATGAAAGAGCTTAACTGAAATCTAGCTTCCCTTTTCTTCTAATTCCTAATAGAATCCTAAAACTGTAATAGGCTAGAATTGTATTTACTTACTAATACTACACCTGTATTAAATTGGATTATTTCTTATGCTTACTTCCCTGAATTTTTCTAATTTTTAATTTTTGTAGGTACATATGAAGTGTATACATTTATGGGGTACATGAAATATTTTGATGCAGGCACTCAATGCATAATAATCATGTCAGGGTAAATAAGGTAACCAATATCTTAAGCATTTATCATTTCTTCGTGTTACAAAAAAACCCAATTATACTCTTTAGTATTTTTAATGTACAATAAATTATTGTTGGCTGCAATCATCCTATTATGCTATCAAATTGATCTTATTCATCCTGTATATTTTTGTAGCCTTTACCCATCCTTACTTCCCACTCCCAATCTCACCCCACTACCTTGCCACCCAGAGGTAAACATCATTCTATTCTGTATCTTCACCAGTTCATTTGTAGCTCCCACAAATGAGCAAGAACATGCAAAGTTTGTCTTTCTGTGCCTGGCTCATTTCATTTAACATAATGTCCTCCAGTTCCACGTATGTTGCAGCAAATAACACAGTCTCATTGTTTTTTATGGCTGAATAGTACTCCATTGTGTATCGGTACCACATTTTCCTTATTCATTCATCTGGTAATGGACACCTCCGGTTGCTTCCAAATCTTGGCTATCGTGAACAGTGCTGCAATAAACATGAAAGGGCAAATACCTATTCAATATACTGATTTCCTTTCTTTTGGGTAAATACCTAGCAGAGGAATGGCTGGATCAGACGGTAGTCCTATTTTTACTTTTGTGAGGAACCTTCATACTGTTTTCCATAGTGGCTGTGCTAATTTACACATACACGAACAGGGTACAAGGATTCCCTTATCTCTACATCCTCAACAGCATTTGTTACTGCCTGTTTTTTGGATAAAAGCCATTTTAACTGGAGTGAGATTATATCTCATTGTAGTTTTAATTTACATTTCTCTGATGATCAGTGATGTCTAGCACCTTTTTACTTACCTGTTTGCCATTTGTATGTCTTTTGAGAAATGTCTCTTCAGATTTTTTGCCCATTTTTGATCAGATTAGACTTTTTCCCAGTATTTGAGCCCCTTTTCTGGTTATTTATTCCTTGTCAGGTGAGTAGTTTGCAAGTATTTTCTCCCATTCTGTAGGTTGTCTCTTCACTTTGTTGACTGTTTACCGTACAGAAGCTTTGTAACTTGATATAATGCCATTTGTCCATTTTTGCTTTGATTGCCTGTGCTTGTGGAGTATTACTCAAGAATTTTTGCCCGGTCCTATGTCCTGGAGAGTTTACCCAATGTTTTCTTTGAGTAGTTTCATAGTTTGGGGTGTTAGATTTGTCTTTAATCTATTTTGATTTTATGTTCATATACTGTATTAGTCAGGGTTCTCTAGAGGGACAGAACTAATGGAATATATATATATATACACACACACACATATATCCATATATATATATATATATATATATATATAAATAAAAGGGAGTTCATTAAGTATTAACTCACACAATCACAAGGTCCCACAATAGCCTGTCTGCAAGCTGAGGAGCAAGGAGAGCCAGTCCGAGTCCCAAAACTGAAGAACTTGGGAGTCCGATGTTCGAGGGCAGGAAGATTCAGCACAGGAGAAAATGTAAGCTGGAAGGCTAGGCCAGTCTCCCTTTTCACATTTTTCTGCCTGCTTACATTCTAGCTGTGCTGGCAGTTGATTAGATTGTGCCCACCCAGATTAAGGGTGAGTCTGTCTTTCCCAGCCCACTGACTCAAATGTTAATCTCCTTTAGCAACATCCCCACAGACACACCCAGGATCAACACCTTGTATCCTTCAATCCAATCAAGATGACACTCAGTATTAACCATTACATATATGATAAGAGATAAGACTCTAGTTTCATTCTTCCACATATAGACATCCAGTTTTCCCAGCATCATTTCTTGAAGAGACTGGCTTTTCCCCAATGTGTGTTCTTGGCACCCCTGTCAAAAACAAGTTCACTGTAGATATATAGATATATGGATTTACTTCTGGGTTCTCTATTCTGTTTGACTGGTACGTGTATCTGTTTTACATGCCAGTACCATGCCGTTTTGGTTACCACAGCTCTGTAGCATAACTTGAAGTCGGGTAATGTGATTCCCCCAGTTTTGTTATTTTTGCTCAGGATGGTTTTAACTATTCTGTTCCACTGAAATTTTTAAACACTTTTAATATACTTGATGAGGTAACAAATATTAACACAGATTACTAGAGAAGAAATAATTCTTCCAAATTCCTTCCCTATATAGGCTGATCCTCTGTTATGCCAAAATAATAACACTTCCTGACTCAGTATTTCTTCTTAAAGGATACACATAAATAGACTAGATACTAATATTTGCTTATATTTAGAATTTTAATTAAAAACTGGTTTTGCAAAGTTTAAACAGAAGATATAAACAAGAGACAAAAATTTTAGGTTGTGACTAAAAGAAATACGTATTTCTTTACAAGTTTTGAAAGTGACCATTCTTAAATTAAGAATTTCCGTGGTTATTGTCAGTCTCACCTTTTCTAACCTAACCATTTATTCTGAACTGCCTTAAAGTTCAACTGCCTGATATTGAACTGAAATTTTAAAAAAATACAAATATAGCTTTAAAAATAGTCCCTTATATAACTTTCTACCCTATTATTTACTCTTTAAATTATATAATTAAAACTTCTATGAAATATTTAATCTATGATATATTTATTTTATAAAATTCTAATCATCAACATTTTGTGATGTTTTTCATCTTTTAGTGTTGATACTCTATTTTGCTCTCTTCATATTGGGTAACGGCAGAGAAATGCTTACAAGAAGCTAACCCAGAAGAACCAGCAGTATTACTAATTTAATTTTTCCTCTTTCTTCTCTGGATTTTCCTGGAAGAAGGACCCGGGTGAAAATATTTGGCTGCTAGGATCTGGCCCACTATTATCTCCTCAGTCACATTCATTAATCTCACTAATTTGCACTCCTGATTAGTGAAAAACATGATTCACTGACAATTATCCAGTGATCAATATGAAATTGATTTGAAATCCAGAGCCACTACTTCTTTCTATTTTCAGCAAATCTTTCTTTCCCAGAGCAAAATCCTGCATTAAACTAAACTGCCTATGGCCCATATTACATGTGAAACAATCTGCGGGGACAGGCAGGGAAGTCAGGCAGACATAAAGAAGACAGCAGAGACCAAGAGACCTGGCCAATATCCCCTCTCCAGTATTCTGCTTCAAGCTCCTCTACACAGTACCCATCCCTCTGGCATGGAAATGGGGCAGGTGGGGAATGTCTTGGATCCTCCCACACTTTCTCCCAGATAATGTAATCTTGAGCAGAGAAGCTGACCAGAGGAAGTCATTCACTTGTAGGATCTCTAGACACTCAGATAAACAGGCAACTGGCTCTAATCCTAAGGCCTCATTGTTTAAATCTTCCTTTGAGCCACTCTGAATCCTCCCAACTAATTCACTTTCCTTACGATTAGTTTCTGTTTCTTGTATCTGTAATAGAGGGAGCTGGCAACAAGAAGGAGCAAGCCACAGTGGAAGAAGAGTCGACGCAGAAGATTCACACATATCAAAAAAAAAGATGATTCAGAATAGAAGGGCTACATTAGTTTCTTTTTTAACCTGCTTTTGTGATGAGAACAATTAAGATAAATTCTTTTAGCAAATTTCAAGTACGCAATACATATCATCAGCTATAGTCCCCATGCTGTACATGAGATCTCTAGAACTTATTCATCTTCTAGCTGAAAGCCTGTACCCTTTAACCAACATCTCCCCATTTCCCCCCATACTCCAGCCCCTGGGGACCATCATTCTACTCTTTGTTTCTCTAAACTTAGAAAGGTTATGTTTACATTTCACATGTCTTAGAAGTTTCTGGTATAGAGTTGCATTGCAGCCCCAGGTCATCCTTCACTATTACTACAAAACTGGAGGTGCACTAGGAAACTGACCAGAGTAGGAGGTGAGTACCCAAAATCAAGGAAGCGAAGGTGAGCTGCACCTCGATGAGAACAGAGGAAATGGCTCGTAAGGCTTTTCACCCCATTATTGCCTGTCAAAATAAAAATAAAATTTATTCACCACACCTCTTTTGAATACAGCAGTGTTTCCAAAAACTTTTAAAGTTTCAAATTTAATTTGTCATTGAATAGACTAAACATAAAATAATAACCAAAAGATAAATCTTGAAACTCAAAACTTTGATTAGTTAAAATAAAGGTCTATAAAAATGCAGCATATTATGACCAATGTAACAAGAATAAAAGAACTCCAGTTCTATTATGTTATCACTGAAGAATGGAACCATTACCATTCATTTGAAGTTAGACACCTGAAAGGAACCAAGGCAGAAGAAACACATCAAAGACGCAGTGAAGCATGACTTCAAAAGGTACAGCACAGATGTGAGCTGGGAAGCAGCCTGCTCCTATGCTAGAGCTCAAACATAGGGCTGGCTGTTCACTTTCAAACCAGGAAAATCTATGAACACTATCACCACAAATTGTTTTGATAATAAACTTCCATATATTTACCTAGAAAGGCTTCCTTTTTATTAATAAAAATAAGTAGGAATCCATACCATGTGTAGTTAAGATCATGGACGTCAGAGTCAGGCTGCGTGGGTTCACCAGCTTGAGTCTTTACTATGGGATTTTGGGCAAGTTATTTAATCATGCTGGTCCTTGATTTTTTTTTTCAGAGTTAATATAAATATTAAATGCAATTATATGTTTAAAACATTAAAACAGTGCCTGGCAGAGAGTATGTCCTATTATTACTTGAAAATAACTACGAGTTTTTATGATTCCTGTTTCATGAAATCTGGGTATTAAACAGCTAATTCAACAAAACATGCACACATACATACATGCATACATACAGTGTGTATGTGTAGGTATAAGTAAAATGAAAATATTATATTTTAAAAGTAATAAACAGTACTGTGAGGCATTTTATTAATGAAGATAAATAGATTTGTTTTCTCTTGGCTATTTTTCATCCTGTAATTATCACAGAGGAAACCTGGGGTTAAGAGTTCAATTCTAGTTTTCAAATTGTCCTGCAGCTCAATTACAGCTACTAAACACATTCACAGACTAAATGTAATGGCCTTTGGGTACAAAGCATGTTAAAAAATAAGTATCCTCTGGAGGTTGCAGTGAGCTGAGATTGGGCCACTGCACTCCAGCCTGGGCAACAGAGTGAGACTCTGTCTCAGGGGAAAAAAAAAAAAGTATCTTCAGATGTTTTTACTAAGATTATTAGTATCCAATAACTGGTTAATCACAAAGATTGTATGTACTTGTAAATAAAAGTGAATCAGGGATAACTTACCTTTAAAGTGGAAAATATTTTATGAAAACCATGGTTTTCTAGAAATCTATCTAGGATATGGTATTTAATAAATATTTTTCAGAGTTCTATTTATTATATACATCAAATATGTGTTAGTTTTACTAAAAACCCCAGTAGGTTAAGATTTATTTAAGACTTCTTCATACTTATCTCCTGGTACAAAGAGGTATCTGAAGTCACTGGTTAAACAACCTTTGGATTATTCATTTTACTCCAAAGATTTAAAAGGAATTCTTGCTTTATACTAAAGTATATTAGGAAATATAATGTAAAGTTATAATTAATATGACAAATAAAACATGTAAAAAAATAATTTGTGCTTCAGGCTACTCGTCCAAGGACCCTGGGGTGTGTATTCACTCTCCCTTCCCATCTGTACGGTGAGGGAACTCCTGAGTGTATTATCAGCATCTCTGTCTTCCCACTTCCTAACCAGCCCTAGTTTCCACTGGGGATCTGTGTTATTACTATCATAATGTCCTTCCACTCGTCCAGCAGTCATCCCCTTTAAGTAGCTCCCTAAGGAAGATTTCTCCTGAAGTAAGATTAGAATGTACACAGAGAAATATTACTGAAAACCACTTTATTCACAGATATTTTCATTTTCATTATTACCAGATTAACTATCATCAATAGAAAAAAATTATTTAGATAACTCCTAAATGGCTGGAAATCTTACATTTGAATACAAATTAGCATGGTCTTAGAAAATAGAATCTTTAAATTGTAGAGTTTTACAAAATTTACACTTAATAAATGTTTTCAATTTAAATTTGAATCTAAAAATATATTATTGTATCTTTCACACCACATTTGGTTGTTACCAAAGAGAATGTTACTGCAGTGTAAAAAGTTTTGCCAACTGATATCATTTATTGCAATCCCAAACACTTGTTAAGCTTATTACAGGGTCATTCAGTTTTTCAAAATGGATTCCTTTAAGAAAATTTCAGACAAAATGCTAGCATGTATAGAGAATTACTTTGTAGCTGAAGACTGTGTGCACACTGCTGCCAAAAAACAGTCAACAAATCACCCTATCTTATATTTTTAAAAATTCTGCTAAAGGCAGGCATGGTAGTACACGCTTGTAATCCCAGTTATTCGGGAGGCTGAGGCAGGAGAATCACTTGAGCTCGAGAGTTCAAGCCAGCCTGGGCTACTTAACCCCATCTTTGAAAATGTTTTTTAATTAAAAATAAATCAGTAAATATAAATGTAAAATTTATATTTTAAAATTGCCATAGATAATCCACACTATTATTTGGAAACTTAAAACACCTTATGGAAGATCTTTACACCTTTCTATACAACCAAAAATAACTCATATAACCAATAAAATCTGCATTTCTTCCTAAAAGAGCCCAGAAGCTACATAAATTAATGGTTGCCAAATGCCCTGTCAAAGTGAAAACACTACTCCCTATCTTTGAAGGATATTTTCAAAATTAAAAAAAAACACACACACACAAACTGCATAGTATTCAGATTTCTCTGAAATTTTAATGACAACCTAATTCTTAAGAACTACTTGGTTCAACAAGTAGGAAAGAACTGATTAAATTTATTTATTTACTGTTATCGAAATACCTAAAGTAGGCACTGCCATTTCCATTTTAGAGTAAGATATGGAAGAGCTGCTACTGTTGAGTGCTGGTGATGCTGAACTTTCTGTACTGGACAATCAGTGATCCAGAAAGTATAAAACACTCCCATTCTGGTGAACTGTTTTATTGGTTCCAGTTCATAAGGTTCTAAACTATAGAATTTGATTTTCTACACCAGTCCCTAATCTCCTTGTGAAACAGGAGTGTAATGTCTTTGAATGGGTTTAATACCGATGAGTTTATTCACCGCCTGTGTCAAAGTTGTAGAGAAGGCTTCCCAGAAAAAAACCTTGAAGAGTTTGAAAGGAAAAAAAAAAAAATCTTTCCTTGGCTTTTCAAAATTAAGGGGAGGTGGAGGGGGAAAAAGGAGGTTTTTCAAGTATGCAAAGCTGGAGGAGGAAGGAAAAAGTAAGACAAACATTCAAAGGACAGGGAAGAAAATTGGACAGTATAAGAAAGAAAAAGGATGGCAGGAAGATAAGGAAGATAAGCATATCATGAAAGAACTAATGGAAGTTATCTGTACCCCCAAACAAATCTGTACTTGTAAAGCTCTTGCAGAAGCCTTGGCTTCCAACTTGTCCTATTTCTCAGTGGCTTCCTACAGGCAATTGCCTCAGGGTGATCACCTGCTGATACTCACTGCAGACAGGCAGAACTGTGCCTGCTACAGCCTTGGAAAGCAGCTCAAGCCAACAACATGTAAGTCCTCAGGTATAATGGGAAATGACTGGCAATGTTCAGACATTAGCATATCTCAAGCACAATAATACATCTAATCCGTTTAGGATAATTTAAACATATTTTAAAAATACAATTAATCAACAAAACCAAACATCACACTACATATGGGTAGCTCTCAAGTACACCTGCATACAATGAAGCATTTATTTTCTCAAGTTTCAAAAACAACAAGAAATGTCTAACCTCATGTATCAGGATTACCTGGTACCTGCACTTACCCTAATATGTGTAATACCCAAGTGTGCATAGAGCAATTTGTTCATTCCTAATTCACTCACTACCTCACACACTCACCCACCAAATATTTATCTTTTGCCTACTATGTGCTAAGAACAATTCTGGGTCTATAATATGCTCTGGTGTGAAAGAAAACAACCCAGTTGTATTATCATCCTTTTAAAATTCTATAAGGAACACAGCCAACGACAGCATTGAACTTAGGCAGGGGAAGGAGGTGTTGGGAACTGATGGGAATATCAGGAAAGATTTGGCTAAGATACGTCTGAGGTCAAATCTGAAGCAAGAGAAAACAATCAGACAAGGGAAGATGAGTAAGACAGCACTGAGAGCTAATCATAAGCATTTCATGAGAGATAATAAAATGAGCTTAAATGATTCAGGAAAAGAAAAAAGTGGGGAAAACAAGTAGTGGCCAATAATGGGGCTACTTTATGGGTCTTGTTAAGGATATTGGTCTTTACCCTAAGAATAACGAAAGTCGGCCGGGCGCGGTGGCTCACGCCTGTAATCCCAGCACTTTGGGAGGCCGAGGCGGATCACGAGGTCAGGAGATCAAGACCATCCTGGCTAACACGGTGAAACCCTGTCTCTACTAAAAATGCAAAAAAATTAGCCGGGTTTGGTGGCGGGCGCCTGTAGTCCCAGCTACTCGGGAGGCTGAGGCAGGAGAGTGGCAAGAACCCGGGAGGCGGGGCTTGCAGTGAGCTGAGATCCTGCCACTGCTCTCCAGCCTGGGCGACAGAGCCAGACTCTGTCTCAAAAAAAAAAAAAAAAAAAAGGAATAATGAAAGGCTATGGAAGGTCAAATGAAAAATGATAATTACTAATATTTACTGATTATCTACTATGTGCCAGTGACTATGGTAGGCACTTTGTATTAATTAATTTTTTTAATACTAACAACCCTATGAAGTAGGTACTTATTTATACCTGCATTTTTTTTTTTTTTTTTTGGAGAAAAAGTCTCTGCCTCTTTCACCCAGGATGGTGTGCAGTGGCACTACCACAGCTCACTGTAGACTCGAACTTGCGGGTTCAAGTGATCCTTCCACCTCAGCCTCCCAAGTAAATGAGAATAAAGGCACGTGCCACCAGGCAGGGCTAATTTTTGTTTAATATTTTGTAGAGACAGTCTCACTAGGTTGCTCAGGCTGGTCTCAAACTCCTGACCGCAAGGGATCCTCCCGCCTCAGCCTCATGAGCCACCGCTCCCAGCCTATACCTGCATTTTAAAGATAAGGAAACAACTCACAGACATGACCTACTCAAGTGCAGAGTTGGGATTTCTTTGACCCATGCAGTGTGACTTTAGCATTCATGTTCCCAATACACTACACTACCTTTCCTTATTTATTTATTTATGTATTTACTTATTTACTTATTTATTTTTTGAGATGGAGCATTACTCTGTTGCCCAGGCTGTTGTGCAGTGGCACAATATCGGCTCACTGCAACCTCTGCTTCCTGGGTTCAAGGAATTCTCCTGCCTCAGTAGAGATGGCATTTTACCATGTTAACCAAGCTAGTCTTGAATTCCTGACCTCAAGTGATCTGCCCACCTCAGCCTCCCAAAGTCCTGGATTACAGGCGTGAGCCACCATGCTCGGCTGCTACACTACCTTTCTACATGAGACCAATCTGATCAAACCCGTAAAATCAGCCGCCCCATGGTACAAATAAACTTTCCTCTATTAGCCACTGGGGACTCTAGTTAACTTCAGTAATAATAGTGTCAGGAGTAAATAATAAAGAGTAACACATCACTTAATGACAGAGATATGTTTTGAGAAATGTGTCACTATTTCCTTACATGAACATCATAGAGTGTACTTACACAAACTTAAATGGTATAGCCTATTGCTCCTAGGCTACAAACCTGTACACCATTTCTCTGTACTAAATACTGTAGGCCAGCGGTTCTCAACCTTTTTGGCACTAGGGACCAGTTTCATGGAAGACAGTTTTTCCATGGACCAGGGTGGGAGTGTAGGGGGATGGTTTTGGGATGATTCGAGTGTATTACATTTATTGTGCACTTTGTTTCTAGTATTAATATTACATTGTAATAAATAATGAAATAATTATACAACTCACCATAATGTAGAATCAGTGGGAGCACTGAGCTTGTTTTCCTGCAACTAGACAATCCCACCCGGGAGTGATGGGAGACAGTGACAGATTGTCAGGTAGTATGTTCTCATAAGAAGCTCACAACCTAGATCCCTCGTATGTGCAGTTCACAGTGGGGTTTGCAATCCTATGAGAATCAAATTGCCACAGCTGATCTGACAGGAGGCAGAGCTCAGGCAGTAATGTGAGTGATGCGAAGTGGCTATAAATACAGGTGAAGCTTAGCTAGCTTGCCTGCTGCTCACCTCCTGCTGTGTGGCCCCGTTCCTTACGGGCCCCAGACTTGGGGCTGGGGATCCCTGCTGTAGGCAACTATAACATAATGGTAAGTATTTGTGTATTTAAACATATCTAAACATACAAAAGGTACAGTAAAAATACATATAAAGGCAAAAAGTGTACAGGACACTTACCATGAATGAAGCTTACAGGACAGAAAGTTTCTCTGGGTGAGTGGTAAGTGAATGAGGAGGCCTAGGACATTATTATTGTACACTAATGCAGACTTCATAAACATTGTATACTTAGGTTTAACTAATCTATTTTTTCAATATTTTTCTTTTTTTTTTTTTTTTTGAGGCAGAGTCTCGCTCTGTCGCCCAGGTTGGAGTGCAGTGGCGCGATCTCTGCTCACTGCAAGCTCTGCCTCCCGGGTTCACGCCATTCTCCTGTCTCAGCCTCCCGAGTGGCTGGGACTACAGGCGCCTGCCACCACGCCCGGCTAATATTTTGTATTTTTTTAGTAGAGACGGGGTTTCACCATGTTAGCCACGATGGTCTCGATCTCCTGACCTCGTGATCCACCCGTCTCGGCCTCCCAAAGTGCTGGGATTATAGGCTTGAGCCACCGCGCCCGGCTAAAATATTTTTCTTTATTAACCTCAGCTCACTATAACTTTTTTACTTCATAATTTTGTAACTTTTTGACACTTTTATAGGAACATTTAGCTTAAAACACACATTGCACAGCTATACAAAAATATTTTTTCATTATATCCTTATTCTATAAGCTTTCTTCTATGTTTAATTTTTTTTTTTTACTTTTTAAACTTTCTTGCTAAAAACGAGGACACACACACATTAGCCTAGGCCTACACAGGATCAGGATCATCAATGTCACTGTCTTTCACCTCCATATCCTGTCCCACTGGAAGGTCTTCAGGGGCAGTAACACACATGGAGCTGTCATCTCCTATGATAACAATGTCTTCTTCTGGAATGCCTCCTAAAGGACCTGCCTGGGGCTGTTTTACAGTAAACCTTTTCTTTTTTATAATTAGTAGGAGTACATTCTAAAATAATGACAAAAAGTGTAATCAATACATAAACCAGTAATAGTCATTTATTATCAAGAATTATGATATACGCACATAATTGTCATTGTGCTATACTTTTGTACAACTGGCAGCACAGGTTTACACCAGCATCACCATGAACAGGTGAGTAATGTGTTGTGCTATGGGGTTATGATGGTTACAATGTCACTAGGCAGTAACAGGAATTTTTCAGCCACATCCTTATGGGACCACTGTCACACATGTGGCTCTCAATGACCAAAACGTCACTATGTTGCACATGACTGACTGTATTTCCTTCCAGTGGTAAATCAAAAAAAGTAATTCATGCTTATTTTATGAATTTTATTAACATCCACCTCTACTATTTCAGATATTATGGCAGTATCTACAGGTAAGTTTTCGCAAAGGCAATCCCAGTAATAGCAATGCTTAAAAGAGTTTAAAAGGGGTGAGGGAGGAACATCTAAAATTATATGCTACATGGAATCAAATCTCATCTATGAAGTCACTTAATGAAAACCAGTGATTCAAAAATATTTTAAATATTGAAATTTTAAAATTAAGTTTTGACAAAATATGAATGACTTATCTAACAGAATTATATTTATAAATACAAAGTATAGCAAAGTGTATAAAAGTGAAAACAAATATGAATAGAATTCTATAATCATATATCATGTTAAAATTTAACTTTTCTGAATTTCTTAAGTCAAAAATATCTTCATTAACATTTCTGTTATTTTTTCTAAATTTTGAATTTTCCCTTTTGAAGTTGTCCAAAAAATAGTTTATTATTTATCTCTAGGAAAATTTACTATAACAAATATATGCAAGAGTTATTTAATATGAACATACTTCCTATGATGACCTAAATATATTACTGATCAGAACTAGCATGAATAACTCCATGTCACATACTTATATAATGTCTCATTTCTAATATTTTTAAATTCAGAATAATTATTTATTCTCAAACTCTTCCTACAAATGATAGATGCACTGAATTTTATCTACATAAAACTGCCTACTGCTCAAAGAGATGCTTCCAAGCTACTGTTTATCCTTCCCAAATTTAGAAATGTGTTACAAATTTTCTGCACTATTTTTCAAGCCAATCACTGTAAAATATAATAAACTACACCTCTCATGTCACACAATCCTGACCTTGGGGATTATAACAGGTATCATGCCTCCTTTTCCCTTAGCACCTTGGACTTCCTTACCAGAGTACTGCATTCTTTAGGAAAGGTTGTTTCCTTGCCTCTCCCTTCCTATGCACTGTAAATTCTGTGAGGATCAGCACTGTGCTCTTTTTATTTACCAGTGTGCATCCAGCACCTAGCACAGTGCCCAGGAAGCCCCTACTAAGGACCCAATAAATAACTGTTGAAGGCCAGGCGTAATGGCTCATGCCTATAATCCTGGCACCTTGGGAGGCTGAGGTGAGAAGATCGTTTGAGCCCAGGAGTTCAAGAACAGTCAGGGCAACGTAGAAAAAGCCTGTTTCTACAAAAATAATCCAGGCATAGTGGCGTGTGCCTGTAATCCAAGCTACTCGGGAGGCTGAGGTGGGAGGATCTGTTGAGCTCAGGAGGTCAAAGCTGCAGTGAGCTGTGAATGGCGCCACTGCACTCCAGCCTGGGAACAGAATGAGTCTCTGTCTAAAAAAAAAAAAAAAAAAAAAAAGGTAAAATAAAAAAATTGTTGAAAGACTTTCCTAAGAGCAACATCATAAAGAAATTATGCCCTATTGGAATAAATTGAGAGAAAGCTTCAAGAAAAGGACAAAAGCACACCTCCCTGTGAAAACTAAATTTCTCAGGAATTCTACTTGCACTTCTTTAACTTACAGAAGCATAAACTTAAGGTACAGTCAGGGTGTGGTACGTAAGGTCAGATACTTAATCTACAGCTAATCCAACTCCACTGTTACTAAATCCTGAATCATAAACTTTCAACACCTTTTTCATTCTACCACACCTATCTTCTACTTGGCAGGAATGCATTATGTTTTGTTTTGTTTTGTTTTTTATGACTTCTCTCACACACCCCCAAGCATAAAAACTTGACACCTAAATATCACTACTCAGAATAGTCTGGCCTTCTTTTAAAAGCATACATATTTTTAAATGATTAGCTCTTTATTTTGAAAACTATGTTCCAGGAAACCCTAGTACAGTGGTTCTCACATGTATCAGAATCATCTGGAAGGCTTGTTAAAACACAGACATCTAGGCCCCACCATCATATCTAATTCAATAGGTTTGGGGTGGGGTCCAGATGATGGTGATGCTCATGGTGCTGGGACCTCACTTTCAGGATGAGTGTCCATGGGTGCTTGTTAATAGATGTTCTCTAAGGGAAAAAAATATCCATTTTCAAATAATGCTGGAAAATGCTGCATATTCTATATGCCCTCTTAACATTTCAGTATACGCATTCGCATACTGAAAGCTCTGAAAGTTCTGCAGTAAATTAATATGTTTTATACTGTTTATCAAACAAAATTATTTGACCCTGGAATCCTGTAATCAAAGAGTAATAATTAACATCTTAATATGCTCTGTAAAATACACTGTGGAAAAATCTACAGTGGACTCTTTAAAAGTGTTTTCTTTAAAATATATTTCAGCAGAAAAAATTCTGTTATTGGAAATAATCCAAATTATTACCATGTATGATTCCTGTCCAAATAAAATAAAAGCATCTCAACTTCAGATCAGGCACTGTTCATTCAATCATGTATCTCATTTCTTGCAATGCTACTTTTTATAGCTCTGAGTGTGAGGTAAATATCAAGATCACATAATGTTTTAGTTATTAATCCTATTAATTAGAAACTAGGTATAATTTAACACTATTTTGAATTTGAAATAATGAAAGCCACACATTCACCTTTATTTGCTCACATTTACGAATAAAATGTATAAGCCAAAGGAATGAAACACCTTAAGTATGTTCAAGTGAAAACATTTTCTCACGCAATCGTATCTGCTGTTTACAAACACCTTGTGTGAAACTGATATGGCAGGCATTTTTCTCTCTGTGTTAGCATGAGTTGGTTAACTGTGAAAAGGAAAAGCAAGTGAGTCACCAATTATGGAACTAGGTGATGACATGTCTTTTGACTCACATTCCAGTCATCTCTCCATGACACTGTGCTGCTTCAGTGAAAACTTTTATACTGATCCTGTTGATTTTATCTGACATCTTTTCTCTTTCTCTTCTCTTTTAATCACAAAAACTGCATGTGAAAATAAATGCATATTTAAAATCTTTCACATCATAGTATAGACAGATACTTTCAAACACTGCTACATGGGAAGCTAGGCACTGCTGGCTGCCACAAAAACAGCAAGAATGAATCATTAGGAGAAGATAAAGAAGGGGAAAATGCTGAACAAAGGCATCAGTGAATATTTAATGGAATTTTTTAAAGTAAGCTCTCTAAGGAAAGACATTTTTGTCTGCTCACATGCCTAACTCAGTGCCTGGCAAATTACAGATATTCCATACTTACTTGTTGAACCTGTTAGGAATGACCAAGAGGGGCAATAATTTGCAAACAGCACAAAACCATAAATAATATATTTGAGAAACAGAGTTTAGTCTTTTATGTACACTTTATTTTTAAAGGGTCATTTATTAAATAGATTTTCAAATCTATTTATATAACATAATCATACTGTCTCAAGTCAAAGACAGAGGAACTACTGCTTAAAACTCTAAACTTGCAAAAGGAAGTGCTTTTGCTATTGAAGCCTCAACTAACTCAACCAGAGAGACACAGAGGGGGATGAGGAATGAGGAAAAGAGAACGCTTATTACATAAAACGCCATTTTAGAAACAGTGTTCCCCTAATGAGTCAAATTAGATTATATTTCATATTAGGAAAATTACTTCCTTAAAAAACCTATAGATTTTTTAGAATTCAGTATTTTTGGCTTATTTTTGTAATTGTATCATTTAAAGTAGTATTATGCTGCAAGTTTTACTCAAATAAATTATTTTAATTAAAGAATTTACATCTGTTTGGCAAAGTTACTATATTTTAATTCCCATATTTTATTGGCAAAACTGTTTCTCTTGGAAAGGTAGGGTTTTTCACTGAAATCTATACAACTAATATAAAACTATTGATTTCAGTTTCAACAATTTAATATTATAAGCATATATTTACCTTTCCTTTTGGGTAAGCAGAATAAAATTTTTCCTAAGTTACTAATAACAGGGACTTCTACAGGGTTAGCAATTATGCATCTGTTTCCATTTTTATTAATGTACAGAACATTCCAGATGTTCCTCCTTCATTGGTATTCCTGAGATTCTCTTTACCTTAGAAATGGTAAAGTAATTGAATCTTTAAAAAAAAAAAAAAATCTTTTAAAAGGAATTTCAATAATTCCACTTTTTATAAGAAAATCTAAAATCTGCAAGAACAAATTCTCCTCTGAAAATGCCTTAAACAAGTGAGAGCAGGGACACAGCAGAAAAGCACAGTGCAAAAGAGAACAAAGGGAGCAGGAAGTGAATCTGGAAGCAGTCCAGCCCAAGTGAGCTTTAAAACATGGTGAAAGAAGACCCCAGTGCTGCAGGTGTGCAAATGACTACACTTGACAGAGGAATAACATCTGCAATATCCCTGCAACCTTTTCTGACCCTTAATATCCTTCACAAATTATCAGCTCTACCACCAATAGAACACAGCCAATAAAGGCTCAAGTAAGATCTCTAGGCAGTCCCTATTTAAGGAACTAATGTTTCACTTATGCTTCACATTATCTTTGAAAATCTGAATTCCACATTAAGTACCATTCTGTCAGTTTATCTATCTATTGACTGGCCCTTATCAAATAAATAAAAATTTGAATTAATATTTTTCATGAAATGATTTTAAAATTATTTTTTCCACAAATAATAAACCTTCAGATCCTGTTCCAATAGCCAACGGCACTGGGGAAAAAGTAATATCCATAATGCAAAAGCCTAAAATAAAAAAGAAATGTTATCATATGCCTGGCTCCAAAGTTTGGAAAAACAGAAAAAACATCCTTTGTTGTGGTATTTTTAATTATCTACAAATGTAATGTGTACTTACAAAATTTGCTTTTATTTTCTTATATTAATAAAACTATTTCCATTCAGAAAAATGTAATCCATTTTCTTTCCACATTCTGCAAAGCATTTTGATATTTGTACAAAGGCAGTCTAAATTAACCCATTACAAGAGTGCTCTGCTTTACTCCCCAAAACTACTGCAACCAGTCACTGTCACCCATGTATTTTGTCAACGGTGGTTGAGGAAAATCAAAGTGTCCCAATTCTTGCCAATGAGAAGGCAAGTCTGCTACAAGATTTCTGGGAAAGGTTTTTTTCCATCTTAAAAAACGATGGCACTATTTTGTTTTGTTTTGTTTTGTTTTTCCTTTTGAAACAGAGTCTCACTCTATCACCTATCTATCATACTGCAGTGCAGTGGCATGATCACAGCTCACTGCAGCCTCGAATTCCCGGGCTCAAGGGATCCTCTCACCTCTGCCTCCTGAGTAGCTAGGACTACAGGCATATGCCACCCTTCCCAGCTAATTTTTAAAAATTTTTTGTAGAGATGGCATCTCACTTTCTTGTCCAGGCTGGTCTCAAACTCCTGAGCTCAATAGATCCTCCTGCCTCTGCCTCTTGAGTAGCTGGGATTACAGGCATGAGCTACCACACCCAGCAGTACTATTCTTATAGCTGAAAGTGGTATCTGCTGCTAACAGCCAGAGGATGGGGCCATCACAGAATGTCAGAGACTAGAGATGAACTCCCGTCCACAAAAAGAACAGTTAACATGAGTCTGGAATGACATTACTGAGCCTCTAGTCTGTATAAATCACCTCTGGCATCCAAACTACATGAACATCCACTTAAAAGAGATTCTAAACGTCCTTCTTTTTCAAGTAAGTTTGTATTGAAATTTTCTGTTTCTATCCAACATTGTTCTACCTAATGAGAATCAATGTAACAAAATGTCAATTTAAATTAGTTAACTGATCAAGGAGTCCATGTTACAAATTTCAGTAACTAAAATTTTATAAAAAACAGAAATTAGACAATAATCTGAACACTATATATAACTTTTATTACATTTTTATTTTATAAAATAAAAATTTACCCAAAATAAAAGTTTTTACTCAAAAGCATACCAAATTTTCCCCATTGAGTTTTTCCCCAAGATCAATTAAACAGAAATTCTTCTGTGTGAATCAAATCTGTTAAATAAAATCCTCATTTGCCTTATTTCACAAGTAAATGTTTTCATTCTCTCAGACAAAATTAATTCTCTAAATGTCATATAGACAGTAAAAATGAGTTCTCATTTTATAATTTCTTTATTCGAATGAGCTTTTTAGAAAATAACTAGAATGTTTAAAAACAGATCAGTTCAAATAGCATATGGATACACTACCTTAGTGTCTGCATTTGGGGCTAAACCATGAAGTGGTTCAAGTTTAGAAGTTCCATAAGTGATTAAGATACTTGCTCTGTTCACATGCTCACTGTGCAGAAAAGAAATGAGACACTGAGGAGACAATAACCATATAATAGGTGCTACTACAGAACTGTGTACCAGCACAAAGAATGAAGCATCTGATTAACAGGTGAAATCATGGGGAAGGAAAAAGTTACAGTGAGGAAGATTTCCTTAGCTTCCTCCTGAATAGATGCATGGGAAAGTGCTGGCAATTATCAGGCTAATTAGAATTAAGTGGTAAATTAGTGCATCAAAATTCAAACAAAAATGTTAAGATCTTTAAATGCTTGAATTAGATCAATTAAACATTTAATTTTACTTCATTATAATTCTGAAAGAAATTTAAACACCAACAAAGGCTCTAAACTCTAAAAACTAAAAGGATAGTGGCTGGGCGCAGTGGCTCACTCCTGTAATCCCAGCACTTTGGGAGGCCGAGGTGGGCAGATCACAAGGTCAGGAGATTGAGACCACCCTGGCTAACCCGGTGAAACCCCATCTCTACTAGAAATACAAAAAATTAGCCAGGTGTGGTGTGGACACCTGTAGTCCCAGCCACTCGGGAGGCTGAGACAGGAGAGCGGTGCGAACCCGGGAGGCGCAGCTTGCAGTGAGCCGAAATCACGCCACTACACTCCAGCCTGGGTGACAGAGTAAGACTCTATCAAAAAAAAAAAAAAAAAAAAAGATACTACAAACTATTTTTCAATCTGTAGGCTGCTCAGATAGGCATATCTAACCTTTTCTCTATTCCATATCTCAGTCAGAAAACAGCCCTGGGAAATATATGTATGGTCAGATCTTTGTCTTATAGAGAGGTTAGGCTGTGTGTGCAGTAGAGGGCTCAGTGTGCAATCCTGGTTCTTTTTCTTCATAAACTGTGACCATTAATTCCTTCTCCTCTGCTAGTTGTCTCTCACAATCACTTTCCAGACACTGGCTCCTCCAAAATGAGGGCAGAGCTCCTCAAAACACAGATCCAAACACCAGCTTTGCCCCCAGCTTTTTCACATAACTCATACATATCCACCCACAGAAATCTGGCAGCCCACCAGGAGAGAAGCATGGTAGCGAACCAAGCTAACTTTCTACCACGTCAGTTCTCCCACCGACCCCTCAAAAGCAAAGGAGCCCTTGTCTGCCCACGCCATTCTAGCTTTAACCAAAATTTTGGAAAGCAGTTTTATCTCAGAACTCTTTTCGACCTTCTGTCGCTCTTTGGTGAGGTTAATTTAGAATATGAGCTGAGAAAGGGCACCTCAAGCTCAATAACAAATGATTTCAAAATATTTCAGCTAAGCAAGTAAAAGAGTTTCTGGTTAACAAGAAAGCTTACAGTGTAGCACAAACAGTGGCTGCCTGTGGAAATGTTGGGCAAGCATTGATACCAAAAGTTACTTGAAAAAATTTATTTTTTGACATTAATGCTTTTTAACCAGGAGTCAAAACTATAACAATATCTAAGGCACACATTTTAGGAGTATCATTTCCCATTCAAATGCAATCATGACTCAAAGATTAGCTGACATAAAAGTCACCAATGCAGTGTGGAAAAACACTATTATCCCAAAAAAGCCTTTGTATCCTTCCTACTGGCTTGGCAGATATGAGGTAACCTTGCTATTCTAGAGACTAAGTAAGGGCAAACAGATCACTCAGATGCCTAAGTCAGAGTGCATTCCTGGAATGCACCCAAACTAGTTATCTAGGTGCTAAGTCTATGGCAGTGACTTTGAATAAGCCATACTAGAGACTCTGCTGAAGCCACATCCATTACAGCCCCCCAGTATCACTGATAGGGAGCACCCAGTCCAGGGACTTGAGAGCACATCAAGTCTCATCTGAAAAGAAGGGAGAAGGGAGAAGGGAGCTGGCCATTCATCTCCTATTGTCTCTTATATTGCCTCCTCTCTTTCTCTTCTACCCTATCCATTTTGCTCCTCACTCTTTATTCTCTATTTTCCAATATCCCCCTTTCCTTTCAATTTATTAATTTACTCATCTACCCAGCCATCATGAAATATGTCCAATGTGTTGAGAAGCTCTGGACTGTAAACATTCAAGTGGTCTCTGCCTTTTAGGGGCTCATGGTGTAAGTAAAAACTCAGATATAATAACTGTCATAATCTGAATGTCTGTCTCCTCCAAAATTCATGTTGCAATTTGGTTGCCATTGTGGTGGTGCTGGGAGATGGGACCTTTAGGAGGTGATGTGGCCCTAAAGGCTCCATCTTCATTGGTGGGATTAATGATTTTACAAAAGAGCTAATCTGGCCTCCTTTTGTCTCTCTGCCCGTCCACCTTCCACCATGAGATGACGCAGCAAGATGGCCCTTGCCAAATCCCAGCATTTTGATCTCAGACTTCTCTGCCTCCAGAACTTGAGAAATAAGTATCTTCTCATTATAAACGACCCAGTCTCAGGTATTCCACTATAGCACAGCAAAACAGACTAAGACTATAAACAGTCACCAAAACAGAGTAAGACAATGAATGCTACCACAGAGCTACGTACAGCACACAGAAAGGGGTGTCTCATTAACTGGGGAGAAAGAGGAGTTGGAAGATTCACTTCACTTACCTGTGACGTGAATAGATGCACAAGACATGAATGTACTGAAATCAAGCCAAATTTTTAAAAAACTAGCTATTGGCACACAGTACTATCCAGGCTTCAACAAGAAAGCATTTATAAGCCTTATCCTTATTACATGTATCATTAAATCCACAGAATTTAACACTTGTATCTCATTCGCTCCCATATCCCCATTACCTAGTACAATGGCTAGCAAATAGGAGGTATTCAATAAATATTTTATTGAATTTAATTCAATGGTTTATGTGTATTGCTGTTTTACTGAACTCTTAATTGATTAGTTTAAGATCCTTAGCGGCAAAAACCATTTCCAACACTATCTTAAGTCAAACCTAACTCTTTTGTATGAATTTTGAGATTACAGTTTAAGTAAAAAAAAATAAAATTTTAAAGAACATTTATAGGATATATGCATATATCATATCTATATATGCTCTAGCTAAATTCTAGCTAAAATTATTTTCTGAGAAAACTTTGCTAATATTATTAAACACTTTTTGTTAGTATTAAACTTCAAAAAAATTAAATAAAACTTACCTCTTAAGTGCTTACTAATGCTTACTAGTTACCAAATACATGTTTTCAATTAGTAGGTTGCAACACCTTTTGGCTTTATTTTCGCCACAATTTTCTGTGGCAATAAATTTAATTTCAAAAGAAAGTAGCTATAGATTATGGAACCAAGTATAGCTGTGTAACACATAAATAAGTCTCAGCCAGCTTTAAAGCATATTAAAGAGAGTTGTGAAATATATGTGTAAACATGAAATTCTGAAGTGTTAATCCAGTGACACTTAAGTACTGGTTCCAGTTTATAAACAGATTCTTTTAAAGCTTCTAGGCAAAATCTAAGGAACAGCAATGGCATGCCCTGTCACAGCTGGTAAGAGTTAAAGCACACTATGCGCCCTAATGATCCCTCTTAGAATCCATTATTCTAATTATTATGAATACCATATTTCTGAAAACTCTAATTTTAGCAACATATGTTATATGGTTGAAGTTAGTGCCAAAAGTAGAGAATGAATTGGGTCTCCTTTCTAACCAGTTTAAAATTTACATGTCTTCTAATTCATGAAGTTTTTAGTATAGATTAAGTATCTATGTGACTTTGTGAACACCTGTAAGAAGTGAAAATATATCTACGTTTCTGACTTCATTATTTTTATTTTACAATCTGAGTCTAAGTACAACTGCTCTTTGAATACATTCGTATCCTTCAAAGTTCTGATCTCTTTCAAGTCTTCAGAGAAAAAGCTTCTGTTGTTGCAAATCATTACCATATCTTTATGAGAAAAACATGTTTTAATCATATGGCATTATGTAGTTTAAAATACTTATTCATGGAACACTGCATAGTCCTGGCAATAAACAATGAACAAAGCATACTCCCTGCCCTCCCAGAGTTTACAGTCCCACTGGGAAGACAGGCAAGCAATCCGGTTACCTCAACTAGCAAATTACTCAGGAATCGAGTTATGTAAGGTTCTCCAAAGAAACAAATGTTTTTTGTGGGTGACTTTTATGCCAATGGCTTTTTAGTTCATTTAATAATAATTGATTCTGGGGGGAAGATAAACCATGAACTTTGGCATCAGACCATGTGAATTAAAATTTCTGCTCCATACATTCAAGGTCTGGCACCCTAGAAAATTCTTTCTCTCTTCCCTTCCACAGGTACATAACGGGGGTCTATGATGGGCCTCATTGTGTGAAGTACAGGAATAATACAATGAACATTATGCACTCCCAGGCTTCAAGAATCTTAGTTTTGTAGTTGAGACTGATAATAAATTCAGGCAAATTCAATTCATTCAGCTACTCACTAATTATGACGCAAGCTGGATAGGGCTAAGGAGAAAAAGCAGGGGAGAAATCTCAGGATGACAGACTGTTTTAGGAGCTGTTCATTTTGGCAGGAAAGCACTCTTGTAACTACAACTGAATTAAATGTTTCAAGCCAACATTTCAAAAAAATATTTCATTGGGTGAATTTTGTTCCACTACCAAGGTACTACCAACTGTGTCCAAATGTACACTACTGGGTGAGCTCCTTGTTAAAAGGTTCATTTCTTACCATTAAGCAGATACTTACATATTCTCACAAAATCCCTGTCAGCATGTACTTGAAAATCTCAAGAGTATTCAGATTAGAGTACAAGGTCACAACCAATGTTATATGTGTGAAGGACTGAATAAGGGTCTCAAATCTAGGTCCTCAGAGAGAAGGGAGAAGAACTTGTTTACACACACACTGTTTAAGTGGTGTGACTAGAGGGCTGATGAAAGAACCCTGGGCTAAAAATACTTCCATTGGCTGTGCCACAGTGTCTAGAATTCCCACGCAGCTCCTTATGGTCATTCCCACCAAAACTCCTGTGAAAATGCACCTGGTGTCAGAAAGGGCAGCTCCTTAAACTGTTACCAACCAGTAATGTTTTAGCTCAAATTAGTTCAGTTCATGAGCTGCTTATATTGATATAACGGCACTTTGAGAAAACGGAATGCCACAAGGAGAAGCTGTAGTGGTAAGAGTTAACAAAACCCCAAAACTTGGTGCTTTCTCCCTTTGGGAAAAGAGAGGGAGAAATACATTATGGCCCGTGACTCTGAGAGGACTGAGAAAGTTCTAACTACAAATCTGGATGCTCTGACCCAAAGCTAAGCCTATAAGAGAAAAAAAAATTTTTTTTTGAGATAGAGTCTCACTCTGTCACCATGGCTGGAGTGCATGATCCTCCCACCCCAGCCTCCTGAGTAGCTGGGACTACAGGTACATGCCACCACATCCAGTTAATTTTTTTACATTTTTTTCTAGAGTTGGGGTCTTGCCACATTGCTAAGGCTGGTCTCAGACTCGTAGACTCAAGCAATCCTCTCACCTCAGGCTCCCAAGGTGCTGATATTATGGGCATGAGCCAACACACCTAGCCTATAAAAGAAAATTAAACAGGCTTGATACTCTTTTCTATATATCCACTAATTCATCTCCCCCTCCCCCCAAATCAGTTTAGACTAATAAAACATTTCTTCAAGTAAGGATACTATGCAGGTTCAATCATGCACAATTATAACTAATTACATGGGATGAGGAAATCGCTTCACAGTAGAATATCTGCTGAGATACTAAATCTTGACTACAATTCAGGAGCATTTTAAAATAAAATCTGTAGAATTTCTACCAGACTGTAGGCTCCACAAGAGGAGGATTTCTGGCTGTTCTGGTCACTGCTTTAATCTAAGCACCTACAATACTCTCTGGCACATAGTAGGAGCTTGTATAGAGACAGCACAGCATAGAAGCTAAGAGCTAAAACTATACCAACAAGATGCAGCTCTGCCTCAAACCAGTTGTGCAGCCTTCAGCAAGATACTTAGCCTCTTCGTACCTCAGCTTCCTTCTGTATAAAATGGGATGATAATAGTACCTATTGTAAATAGCTGTCATTAAACTTAGATGACTTAGATATATAAGATAGTTAGAAGAGCCCCTGACACAAACTTAGGAATATATAACTACTAAATATTATTTGTTGAATAAATAACATCCTAGAATACTAAACTAAAATAATAAAAGTATAACTAAAAGCACAATTTACCACAGAGGCTTGTATAAAATAGTCCTAACAAAGTAATAAAAAAGAGAATACAAAGAACAGTACTGCTTTTATTACTGAAAAAATCATCCAGAATACAGGTCCTCAAACCTGGGTTCACAATGGAATCCTCTGCAGAGCTTCTGAAAAGCTAATGCCTTGACCCCACCTTCAGTTTCTGATGTAATTGATTTAATTTTGAAAGTTCCCCAGGTGATCCTACCGTGGGGCACTAGTTAAGAACCACTTCCTGAGAGTGGTTTCTGGCTTTTGCCACCTCAACATGAGTTTGAAGCACATAAAACATTCCATCAGAATAAGAAACGCCAATGAAAGTAGCTGGAAAAGGAGAAAAGCGTGGTGCCATCAGAAAAGGTTCTCTTTCTCTGAAGATCCTGATACCTTTTCTTAGGGGAAACCATCACCCTTCCCCACACCCAGACCCTGAAGCACAGGGCAGACACTCTCTCTCACCCTCACAATACTCCTGGGAGCAGGAACAATTTTAAATATACTTAGCAACCAATTTGACACAGGCACAGATCCATCAATGACACCAGCTGAATGCAACAGAACAACAGAAGCATATGGCTAATTATCACTCCTGCCTACAAGGGAGACATTAGGAAAATTCCCATTTCGCAGACCAAGGGAAAAAAAAAAAAAAGGAAGCTCTAAGGCTAATACACCAAAGGCCATGTACCTAGAAAACAACAGAGCCAGAATTTAATCAAAGCAGGAAAAGTAGAAATTTCTGAAACTATAAAAAAAAAAAAATTGATATAACGTATTATTTAAAAGTTCAGTTACCCAAAACAAATTTTCTAGAGATTTTGTGGCATATTCTTCTCAGAATTAAACTGTTGTCTTCTATACCAGCCAAGAATTCTCAAAGGACTTTATGGGTATGAAATTACTATCTGCCTTAGTCCGTTTATGCTGCTATAACAAAATACCTGAGACTGGGTAATTTGTAAACAGAAATTCATTTCTCACAGTTCTGGAAGCTGGGAAGTCTAAGATCAAGGAACTGGCAGGGTCAAGGGCTGATGAGAGCTGCTCTTGGCTTCAAGATGGAGCCTTGTTTCTGCATCCTCTGGAGGGGAGGAACGATGTGTCCGCACATGGCAGAAGATCAGAAGAGAGTGAATCAAGTCTCTCAAGTCCTTTTCTAAGGGCCCTAATCCCATTCATGAGGATTCTTCCCTCATGACTTAATCACCTCCTAAAGGCCCCACATCTTAATATAATCACATTGGCAATTAAGTTTCAATACATGAATTTCGGGGGACACATTCAGACCATGGCATTATCTATCTTTACACAAACAGACATGTGAGGAAAGAAAATTAGTTGTGCCTTTCTTTTCTTATCATAAGGCTTTAAGAATAAGAACTAGATGAGCCTGGACCATTTCGTTTTCTTTCATAGTACTGCCTTCTCAGTTATGTTACTGTAACTTGTGTAAAATTCACTTTTAGGAGGATAAACCGAGTAGTAAACAATGCAGTAGCTAGTTTTTTTTTATTAAGAAGTATTTCATATATTCATTTTGTATTTATTTCTATAGAAAAATGGCCTTAGCTATTGAAAAATGATGGCAAAGTGAAGAATGGTCAATAATTTAGAAATATGAATTTAGATCCATACTTCACATTTTGTGCCAAATTGCAAACAGAGCAAAGAGTTACATTAAAACAGTTTAAATCATATAAATACTAGCATAAGGCCAGGTGCGGTGGCTCATGCCTGTAATCCTAGCACTTTGTGAGGCCCAAGGGGGGATTCACAAAGTCAGGAGTTCGAGACCTGGCCAACATGGTGAAACTCCATCTCTACTAAAAACAAAAAAATAAAATAAAATAAATAAAAAACTAGCCAGGCCTGATGGCATGCACCTGTAGTCCCAGACACTTGGGAGGCTGAGGCAGGAGGATTGCTTGAACCTGGCAGGCGGAGGTTGCAGTGAGCTGAGATTGTGCCACTGTATTCCAGCCTGGGTGACAGAACAAGACTCCGTCTCAAAAAAAAAAAAAAATACTAGCATAAAACAGAACCATTTTCAGATATATGGAAAGGGATTGTAATGAATCATATACTTTTAAAATAAAACATAAGTAAAAGAAAGAGAAAACAAGAAACCAGGGTAACTACACAAAGCCAAGATAACAGATAAAATGTCAACATCACATGGACTACAGTCTATGAAAAACATATTCATTTTTTAGGATAAAAAATAAGATCTCTGGAATGACAATTCACATACAAGTAATACAAATGGAAACAAGCATCAAAACTGATACAACAGATCACACTAATTGCCAAAAGTGCAGAAAGAGAAAAATTGGGTGTAACAGTAATAATCTTATATCAGATGCTGTGCCATTTTTATATGTATCATCTTATTTATTCCTTGTAATAATCACAGTACATAGGTTATGGTATAATTCACACTTTGCAGATCAGGAAACCAATGCTTAGAGTAGGTAAAAGTAACTTTCCTAAGCTAACACATCTAGCCACGTGTGATTCTGGAATCTGAATCCAGTCAGTCTAATGCCAGCACCATGTTCTTTATCACAGTGTCTACTCAAATTAGCAAAATAAAAAAAGTATTACCAATATTGACTGTACATCACTAATAAGAACGTATGTGGTACGTTGTGAAAGAAATTTGGTAAGATGTTTCCAGAACAAAAAGCATATCCTTTTCCTAGTAATTCCACTTTTGAGACTTTAACTTCAAGAAATAAGTAAAATTAAAGTTATTTGCTGGAAAATACATAATTCATAATAGTATATAAAAGCACTGTTTATAACAGTCTAAATATCCATCAACAAGGACACGACCAAGAAATTTTGGTTACATTAAAATGTATAATCATTACAACTTTATTGCAACATGGAAAAATGACAAAAAGACACACAATATGCGAGTGAACAGGTCTAAGGACTATGAGAAAAATGAGACCGGGTGCAGTAGCTCACGCCTGTAATCCCAGCACTTTGGGAGGCCGAGGCGGGTGGATCACCTGAGATTAGGAGGTCAAGACCAGCCTGGCCAACAGGGCGAAACCCCATCTCTACTAAAACTACAAAAAATTAGCCGGGCGTGGTGGCAGGTGCCTGTAATCCCAGCTACTCAGGAGGCGGAGGCAGGAGAATGGCTTGAACGTAGGAGGTGTGGGTTGCAGTGAGCCGAGATGGCGCCATTGCACTCCAGCCTGGGCAACAAGACAGAAATTCCTTCTCAAAAAAGAAAAATAAAAAGAAAAGAAATAAATAAAGACACCTCATTAATTTGAGGTGGCAGAGTTCAAATAACCTTTTTAAAAATTTAGTTTTCTATTAATCCTGTTATTTTGTGTGCTAAATATATCCTGTGCAGAAAATATAGTTTGAAATTATACAATAATAAATACAAAGTACCCAATATGTTGACACATAGCAAACGTTCAATGGCAGATAAAAATATGCTAACATTTACTCATTTGCTATGTGTCCAGCACCTTTTTAAGCAGTTTATATGCATTAACTTATTTAATTCTCACAATTAAATAAGAGTATTGTATTATAACTTATATTATCTCTAGTTTACTAGTAAGGAAAATGAGGCACAAGAATGGTAAGTAATGTGCCTAAGTTCAGCCAACGAATGACTGCAGAACCAGGATGTGTTCCCCAACCCACACTCTAACCACCAAGCACTTCTGTTCTTTGGTACTCACCATATGAGCCTGTCAGAAACGTATTACTGAAAAGCAGAAGGAGGATAGGTCAACAATTAGTAAGCATAATATTTATGTCAGGCAATAACACGTCATGCATTCAAGAAACCTTAGTTTCTGAATCTCAAGTTAAACATCTTTTAAGTTTTCCTTTCCAAGTTCTGAATTTATAAAAATGAGAATCTGTTAAAAAGTAATTTTTTGATAATATGAATAAAGCAAAATCATAGAGAAATACATTTTTATAAAAACAATTCTTTTTTCATGCTAAAATGTTATAATCTTTTTAAGTATTTAATCCTGAACAGATCAGATTTGAATCATTTGCAACCAGTTTTAAATTAATCCTATTTTTCTCAAATATAATCACAACATATTCGAGCATCTCCCCTGACCTGATTCGGACTTGTATATTCAGCTGCCTACTTGGCATTCCCACCTGCATATCTTACAGGCATAGCAACGTAAGATGAACTCCTCATATTTCCATCTCACATTCTTGTTTTCCTTTGCTTTGATATTGCTAATTTCCTTCTTCCAGTTGTACAGACCAAAAATCCTAGTGTCACCCATGACTCCTCCTTTTCATGCCACATATCCACCAATCTATCAGGACATACAATCCAAATCTGACCACTTCTCAGCACCCCCACCACTATCACCCCAGTCTAAGCCATCATTTCTCTCTCGACTGGACTACTGAGATAGCCTTTCACAGCCTCTCACCTGGGACCACTGCAGACTCTCAACATAGCGGCTCAACCTATCCCTTTACAACTTAGATGATGTCACATTTTTACTCAAAACTCTTCATCTTGTTTAATTCAGAGAAAATGCCAAGATCAACCCTGACAACAGCCTGCACGATTCCAGTGCTACGCCCTCCATCTCCCTCCCAGACCTCATCTCTTTCCAGGCTCCCCTCGCCAAACTCTCCCAGCCATGCCACCATTCCTGCTGCTCCTCACACCCGGTCAGGTTTCCACCTCAGTCCTGGCACCTGCTGGTCCACTACTTTCTTCCCCTAGGAATCCACACAGCTGGTTTCCCCCACGACCTTCAGATCTCTCATCGCATCACTTAATCTGAGTGGCCCTTCTTGATTTTCTGACCACCATCTTTAAAACACCAGAACCCTCAAGTGTCACATGTCTCCCACCCTGCATTTTTTTTACCCACAGCTCTTTTATCACCACCTGCCACTATATATATTTTCTTATTTATTTGACACACTGTCTGTTTCTTTTAATCAAATATAAACTCCATGTGGGCAGTGGTTTTATAATTTGTCTTCATGACCTAGATCATTTCTGAGCATATTTAGGTGCTCTGTAAATATCTGCTTAATGAATAAACCAATTGGTTAATACCATTAGAACAATGGTTAAAAACCCTATGGAAGATGAAGCCCGAAAAAATAAAAAGCTTAAACTATCAAACACCTTATGTTGTCACAGTAAGAAAATAAAGATTGTCTTAATTTTGTGTGCATTTTAACTTATATGTTATCCTGGATTTGGTACATGATGTGGTCTATAAACTGTATTTAAAACAAATTTATTAAAGTTTTGGTCAAATATGCTGTTCAGTTGTATATGCTGTTATCCTTTCAATTTCTAATGACAAAGCAAAAAAAAAATCACTTTCAAAAACCAACTAACCCCCAAATTCTAGCAATTCCACCTGTGAACTCTCTCTCCTGTCCATTCTGTGCTCCCCCTCCCAGGGACTGCCCTCACCCTCTCTCCTCTGTCTCTAGTCTTTTCAACACTTACACATCATTTGCAGAGTTAACAGGGTTATCTTTCTAAAATTAGAGATCTGATTATCTCATTGATATAATGAGATATAAAACCTTGCATAGCTTCCCAGTGCCTACAGAAAAAAGCAAAAAGGTCTCAGTATGGTCTGTCAGGCTAGTCTGACCAACTGGGACAGGTGCACATCCCACAATTCCTCTATAAATCACAAAATGTCTAGCTTTTCAGAATTCCAGCATCCAAACCAAGTCATGAGCTTTCGAAGCTTTCACTGCTGTGCTCATGCTGTTCTGTGCCTTGAATACCCTAACCCCTTTCCATTCCAGGTAAATACCTATTGATTTTTCAAGGTCAAGTGGCTATGTTGTCTTTTCTCTTAAAACTTCACAAAGCTTCTTAAAAAAATACTAGGCTGTTCCTCCTTCACTGCTTCTTCTATAATAGTATGAAGCTTCTCTCCTCTGACTTTAAATTCTGGAGGACTAGGTACTAAGTGAATTAATCACATAGCGCATAGTTAATGCTCAATAAGTGCTTGTTTAATGAATAAGAATATAAAACAATGTCCTCTGGCAAGCAGACCACATATTCTGGAAGAAAAAGGCTTTTAGTTCTCTAGATATTGTTTCTATCATTTTTACAACATACATTTTTTAACTATAAAAGTTAAATATTTTCAAGTTTTCAAACTGCAAAATGACTTTATGGGGACCCTTCACACCTCAAAACCTATAAATTCTATGAAAAATAAATTTCCACATCTCAGATATGGTAAAATCGTGTTTATATGGAAATAGTGGCACGATATTCCAGGAGAAAACTTTTTTTGGCACTCACTCACAGGGAGCAATAAATCATTTCCTTCTGCAAATGAATGTTATTGTGGGTGGGCCTTTCATACAGAGAAAATATTTGGATTCAAAGGTTCCCTCCCTGGCATTTGAGAAAGTTGTCATGACCAAGGTATCGAAGATTAGCAGTTCTTTAAAACTTAGAACTTAAACTCCGGAATTTTGTACTCAAGCATTTGAATAAGCCTGATTCTTTAAAGGACCAACAATTCTCTTAATAATCATCCTAGATCAGAGTATAATAATTATATTGAAGTCATTTTATTCACAAACGAAAAGAAACAGTGACTTAAGAAGACTGAGTTGCAGCTGATTACAGCTATTCGAGCACACAGCAGGACTACATTCTTAGTCCTTTGCAGTTAAGTGATGACCTATGCCTCAGCTCTACCTAATGAGATGTGGCATGCAACTCCTCCAGGCCTGACCCATGAGAGCCTCCAAAGTGCAAATTCCCTGCTCTTTCTTTGCCTTCAGTAGGTTTAATGCACATAAGTACAATGGAAGCCATACATGAAAGATGGTGTAACCATAAAATGAAATTAGCCTGGGTCCTTGAATTACTAATCAGCCAGCTAGCTATTGGTCAGAAAACCTGCTTTGGCCTTTATGTCAATGAGAAATAAACTTCTATTTCTCATAATGGTTGACTGAGCACTACACATTTTGAGATATACCTGTTATGCAACATGATATTCTTGTTATCATGACCAAATATAGTTATTAAATCAGAAAATTAATATGAGAACATAATTCATCATTCTTTATTGTGCTGTTTTTCTCAGTTCCATTTCACAGGGAATCATATAAACATCATAACTTATAACCAGTACATTTTCTACCCAGTCTAACACTATGTTATCCGCTACACACACCACACACACGCACACACGACTGATGAAGATGCTTGATCCCTTCTTTAAATAATCATGCCAAACTAATCTAATCAGCATTAATTAACTCTCTAATATGTGCCTGACACTGAGGTAGCCACTCAACACCCAAGGGTGAAAAGGACACAATGCACCACAGTAGGATTTTATACTTGGCTTATTTCTTCTCTGGCTTCAAGAAACACCATTTAGTTTGTCTTTATAGCAGAAAAGACTTAAATATGAAGCGTATTTTGGATATTATGAGAACATACTTTTTCATTTAATTTGACTCTACCTGTCACATAAAATATAAATCAAATTGCATTTGCTTTGTCTGCGTGATGAAACGTTTCATGTAAGCTCACATCCCAATCTTGCTGTATTCTTGTCCTCTGGACAACAACACAAGTTACTGTAAGTTTCCATTTCCACATCAAATTTACACTTTCTCCCCTTGCACTGATTTTTTAATTCCAGAAAATTACTATATACTCCTCCAAGAAATAGAAACAAAAATGATCTATTCAACCATTGGTAATATTTGGTTACATATATATTTACAGTGTTGTAAGTTGTCTTCAAATTTCCACATATTACTTAGTATTTTGAGTAGATTAATATGGCACTCACCGAAGACAGCATATAGCCAATAAATGTTAAACCAATTGTAGCACGTATCTAACAAAAAACAGTAAAAATATTTTGATGGGCTTGAAAGCAAATAATGCCAATACGTGGAATGCTAAGGGAATATGCTCAAAAAGCTGTATTTCTTGAGAGTGGATAGAGAGCAACAGACTACATCCTTCTCTCTCCCTGCTCCTTGAGAGTAAGTATGAAACAAAAAGGACTGTGCCATTTGGATCTCTGTCAATTGCCAACCCATTTAGGGTCAAAAAAGCTGTAAATTCATCTACTGCACTATAGTTGTAGACAACTGTGCAACAACTAAGAGGTGACACTGACGTACATACTTTTTCTAAGAATTCAGATTCTAGAGTGAAATCACAGCTACCATCTAGGGCCTCTCCTCAGCATAAACACTGGACTCTACTCCTTTTGCCTTAAAACTTGGGATACTGGCAGAGGCCAGATAGATGTTTTGCTTTCTGCAAAAATGTGTTCCCTACAGGAGCAAGCTGTAGAAAGCTAACTGGCATGTTGAACCCTTCAAATTCTTGTCCATTGTCTCTGAAGCGTGAAACAAATGTGTTTTAGAAAAAGGATTCTCTTTTCTACACATTGGTGGGGTGGAGTGGTACAATGTACACAAAAGAAAGAGGGAGATAAGTGAATAGAAAAAAAGCACCTAATGAGAATATTTAGTACTAAAGAAGATAGCAGCTGTAGTGGGTATTTGTTGTGTGTACTCTCCGATCAACAGTTGGCATAATCCTCAGATATTTGAAAGTGATATAATCTGAAGCTTATACATGAAAAAAGGAATGGGCTACATATTTCACAGAGTAACAGTAACCTCGCTTCTAACTGACCTTGTGTTCATTTTATTGTGGCTAGACAATTTTGTTTAAATGTAAGAAATAACGGAGTATTCTAAGTACAGCATAGTTTGATGATTAAAAGCATTTTAAAATTATAGTAGTATACAGGGGATGAAACAAGAAACTGTTCAATGATAACAATTTTATATGTTCTACCTACATACACTCAAGCAACAAGTATCTATCATGCCCCCCCATGTGCCTATAGCCCAGTGTCACTCTAAAAATTGGATTAAAATACCATAAAAGTGACCACAAACATGTCAGTGACCAAACACATTTATAAAGGTTCAACCATAATAATAGTCAAAGAATTGTACAATTATTATCTATTTTTTTGATACAGAGTCTTGCTCTATCACCCAGGCTGGAGTGCAGTGGTGCAATCTTGGCTCACTGCAACCTCCAGCTCCTGGGTACAAGTAATTCTCCTGCCTCAGCCTCCCAAGTAGCTGGGACTACAGGCACCCGCCACCACGCCCGGCTAATTTTTGTATTTTTAGTAGAGACGGAGTTTCACCATATTGGCCAAGCTGGTCTCGAACTCCTGACTTTGTGATCCGCCCGTCTCAGCCTCCCAAAGTGCTGGGATTACAGACATGAGCCACTGCACCCGGCCTGTAAAAATTTTTTAATTAGCATATTAACAAAAACTTTTGGAAATTTAAGAAAGGTCAATAGTGAAATAAAACTCATACACTGCCAGTGTTGACAAAAATAAGCATAATCCTTTCAGATTCTAATTTTGAAAGTGCATATCTGGAATCTCATAATGTAGATAATTCTTTGAACTATTAAAATTCACTTTTGGCAACTAGCCTAGAGCAAAACCATAACCATACAAAAAGTTGTATGACCAAAATTGCTCATCTCAGTATTACTTCAAATAAAAAACTGCAACCAAATTAAACATCTCACAGTGTGGGAGTGGCTGAGTAATTTATTCTATTAAGCAGGATCTAACATTAAGTAGCCATTAAAATTAAAATTATGTTGCTATATTATAAATGTTGCTATATTATAAACAGTAATATAATAATTATGACCAATCTAAAATATGTATAGAGAAAAACGTATAGACTAAAATACCTAAAAACTACCAGTTGTTTTCTTTAGGTAATGGGGTCATGGGTAATTTTTCTTCTAATTTTCCCTAAATCCCAAATTTTCTATATTGGGTATCTAACACCTGTTAATTAGAAAACAGTATTAAGTATATGAAAGAAAATGCAAAAACATTTAAAATAGCATTCAGAACAAATCTGGTGTCCATTTAGCTTTAAAAGGCTACAAAGTAACAAGTACACATAATAGCAAAATAGAGATTTAAATTTATAAATATTTTAAGTACAATGTTGCACTGGAAAAAAAAGTTTTCAATATTATTTTAAATACCGAAGCAGGCCAGCATGGTAGCTCACCCCTGTAATCCCAGAACTTTGTTAGGTCCAGGCAGGTGGATCACTTGAAGCCAGGAGTCTGAGACCACCAGCCTGGCCAACACGGAAAAACCTCGCCTCTACTAAAAGTACAAAAATTGGCCAGGCATGGTGGCAGGCATCTGTAATCCCAGCTACTCCGGAGGCTGAGGCACAAGAATCTCTTGAACCCAGGGGGAAAAGGTTGCATGAGCCAACATTGTGCCACTGCACTCCAGCCTGGGCGACAGAATGAGACTCTGTCTCAATAAATAAGTAAATAGATGCTGAAGTAATATAAAACAAAGCTCAGTTAAACATATTGCTGGACCTAGATTGAATTAACTTTCTATTCTCCACAGTTTACAAAAGATATATTCTCTCCAGTTACACTGTTTCCAGTATGGCTGAAACATTCAAGTGATTTGCTATAACCACATTTCACTACTTAAAGTTAAAATTATTATTAATTACTAAACATTATTTACTTTATCAGTAAATTGATTTACAACAAAAAGTACATTCACCATCTTTCTCAGACACCTCTCCCCCTAACCCCAGTTTTTTCATTCAAGAATTAGGACACACAGCTGGTTCTTTGGCTCACACCTGCGATCCCAGCAATTTGGGAAGCCAAGGTGGGCAGATCGCTCGAGCTCAGCAATTCAGCAGCCTGGACAACATGGTTAAATCCCATCTCTACTAAAAAATGCAAAAATTAGTTGGGCATGGTAGTGGGCACCCGTGGTCCCAGCTACTAGGGAGGCTGAGGTGGGAGGACCGCTTAAGCCTGGGAGGCAGAGATTACAGTGAACAGAGATCACACCACTGCACTCTAACATGAGTGACCGAGTGAGACCCTATCTCTAAAAAAGAATAATTGGGACACAAGCATTTATAACAAAAATTATACCATTTTTATATCAAATCCGATTATTTTAATATAAAATAATTATAAAATAAAGTATTATAAAATATAATTATTTTAATGCACAAATAACTGGCAACAATCTAATATTTATTATTATGAACTTATTTAATAAAATATCTTTAATATAATAAAAGAAATCAACTGCTAATAATGTAAAATATAGCATATAGTAATTCAGTCCCCAGATTTGCCAAAAAGAAATACAAGACACTCAGTTAAATTTGAATTTCAGATAAACAGCAAATAATTATTTAGAATAAGTATGTCCCACACAATATTTGGGACAATCTTATGCTAAAAATGATTTGCTATTTATCTGAGATTAAATTTAACTGGATGGCCAGTATTTTGTCTGGAAGTCTGAACATAATGGAGTATTAAAGCACTAAGAGCAGAATCAACTCAGTTATTTACATTTTGACCTATAACACAGTTAACACAGTAAGAGGGAAAGTAGGGAAGGAATTACTAGTTACTGGTGCAACAGCCTCCTCAGGAACTGCGCTCAGCAACTGACGTATCAAATGATCTATTTCATCCTCGCCAAAACCCTGTGACATAGGTATTGCTCCCATTTAACTATTGAGGAAACAGTCTTCAAAAAGCTATCTTCAAAAAATTTAAAGCTGAACTTTAACCTAGTTTAAATAGCAGACTGTTTAACAGTCTGCCAAAACAATGAGGACAGCAGTTAAAGTGAATCACTGGGTCAAGTATGTATATAATTCTATTCAAACTCCCAGTTTTGGTTGAAAAGCATGTGAATTCTGGGCCTGACATGTAGAAAACTTACTGTCAGAACTGAATTCACTAAATATTGTAGATTCAGCCTCAGTTGAGTTTTTCATATACCCCATTACAATCAACTTGACACGATGAGTACAGCATCCCATTTAGATAATAAGAGGCTAGCTGACTTGAATTAAAGCTAAATCGAACCACACAAGTTCTCCCACAAAATGTCCTAACTTGGAAAAATATTTGTTGATACTGCACTGGATTCCAATATATATGGTTTGCTGCTAATATCCAGGTAATGAAAATATCAGACAAATGTATTTTAAGGGAATTGGGAGTTTCTAGATTGTATGGAAAATCTTCTCCTGTAATACTGTTATTACTGGCTACAATTTTCTAGATCCATATTTATTCATTCATTCATTTTCTTCATTCTATATATAACTTTTCAGCTGCTAGTATGTGTTAGGATATGGAAATTTCAACATAAAGAATAAAAAGTCTAGGACAAAATATAAGATTTATTAATTCCCAGTCTTTTTAGGTTAAAAGCCAGGATTTTGCCAGAATCTCCATCTCCATCCACACTGCTTTCCCTCCTTCTACACTATTCCCCCTAGTAATTCCCCCATCCCCATTAGAAAAATATACTTGTGCTGTGACTTTTCTATTTAAAGCCCATTTGAACTTTTGGGAATAATAATGTAAGTGTAGCTTATAAATATGTTATAAATTCATTTCATTGTAGCTCATGAACACACAGCATTTTGATTAGGGGACAAAAGTCTTCTGAAACAAAGTTGCAGCTCTCTTTTATCTTTAGTCACAAACCACTCTTAATTTCATTACAAAGGAAAAGTCAAGGCTGTTTCTTCACATATTTATAAATTTTGTAAATACACTTTCTTTCAGCAAATGAAATTTTATAAAGACAATGGAATTTAACAACTGTAATGAACATCTGGTTCAAGATCTTACAAAGAACTAGATTCCCTGAGTACCAGTGTAATATTTTGTCCAAAAACAAAGTTAATTAGCTCTTATTGTTCAGTTTACCAATAAAGATAAAATTGTATTCTAGTGTTAATATATGGTCCTAAAACTGTCATTTAACTTCTCTGGCCTCCTCTTCTTCCAAATATGGTATATATAGACACTGGCTGAGTTTCTCCAAGCTCCAAAATTCTGTGCTTCTTCAATTACATAATTCTAAGTCGTACTATACTTACAGGCACAAGATGGCTATTTGTTCATTTTGTAGATCACAGAAAAACTCTAAAATAAGTTCTATTAGTTATTACATTACTCCAGAAAAGTGTACAGCCTGGCTATTTCTGTCTATAATGAATTCCAGAATTATGTAAACATAAATAGTATTAATATTATACTCTCCATCTGCAGAAAGCTGACGCAGAAGAGGTCCCAAGTGATTTAGTTTGCCTGCAGCCAAGCGAAACATTTCAGAGTCTCACATTTAATCAGAAGAGAAAACTCTAATTGGATCTAACAAAAGGCCCACTGCTTAGGCATACGTGTTACAAAATAGTTTCCACATCACATAAACTACTTTACCAAAAAATAGTTCCCAAAGAAAATGATTTTTACCTGGTGTTCAGTTCAAAGTAAATACTAGTGAACAGGTCTGAACTATACACTTACTTTGAAAAATACCTTCATTACAGCCTGGTAATGGTCCTTGGCAAAAAAAAAAAAAAAAAGTATTACAAAGAAAGTTATATGAAAAGTTATTCAAATCTCTGTCTGATTTCCCTCTTCGGTTGTAGGCTCTAACCGACACGGCCACAACCCCGCCCAGTAAGATAGGTACGGCCATAGTCAAAAACTATCTTCTATTAGAAATCAATAGATATTTAACAATTTTTTTACAAGCTTCACAGTCAAGATTTAACAGATCCTTTTTTCCTACCACACAATTTCTCAGAACCTTTAATAAACAAATATTTGTTGTGATTCTCCAAGAGGCAGATATCCCATTTGTCCAAAAATCACCTTTAAAAGGAGTAATTTTAAACTTCTTATTAATCAATCCTACGAGATACAGTTTGAAAAGTATGGTTCAAAGAAACTGGGTCAATGTTATCTGTCACTTCTTTACTACTTGCAATATATTATAAAATGTTAATGTGTCGGCCAGGTGCAGTGGCTCACCCCTGTAATCCCAGCACTTTGGGAGCCCGAGGCGGACAGATCACGAGGTCAGGAGCTTGAGATCATGCTGGCTAACACAGTGAAACCCCGTCTCCACTACAAATACAAAAAATTAGCCGGGCATGGTGGCGGGCGCCTGTAGTCCCAGCTACTCCGGAGGCTGAGGCAGGAGAATGGCATGAACCCAGGAGGCGGCGCTTGCTGTGAACCGAGATTGCGCCACTGCACTCCAGCCTGGGCGACAGAGTGAGACTCTGTCATCCAAAAAAAAAAAAAAAAATTAATTTTTTTTTATCTTTTGACTTTTTGTGCACATGACCTTTCCCCAAATATGGCCTAAGCTTCTACTTCGGGGAGATTAAGATTTATCTAGAAGAAATGCATATGCAAAGACCAAGAAAGAAGAAATATTCAACTTCTGACATTCGGAAAATAAGATACTGCATCAAAACAAGAACTCTGCAAATCAAATTATATTGAGAACAGATTGCATAAAACTTTTACCCCTTTATCCTCTCTTTCCCATCTCTGCTGAGCTAAAATTTATTACTTATACAAAAAGATGACCTAGGAGAAAAAAGAAGAGCATTCTGCCCATTTTTGATATTAGAACAGTTGTGAGGAAAATAAAAGGGAAGAGAGGAAAGAAACAGGTAAGTAGACACGTGTCAATTCTCCACTTCTCACATTCCCACCCCACTCACCAGAGCTCCATTTTCCACTGGAGAATCTTAGGCTACCCCGAACACCTGGGGTTGGGTCACATCAATGTAAACCACAATGTGGTCAGGCAGAGGAGATACAGAGTTGTAGCATTCCTGAACAGTGCCAGATTACTGTGCAGGGTAGAACCAACCCAGACCTAGCTAAGAACCTTGGCAGGAAGCTTCTCAGAGGGAAATCACTGCCATAAATCGAGGTAGCTCTAGAGTAAGGTTTGCAGAGTGGAGCGTTCAGGCCAACACTAAATGGGAGTCACAGCCAGATGTTCAAGGTTTCTATGGTCCCGCAAGAGCCAAAGACAGGCTTGGAATCAGCCAGGAGTACTCAATGAAAGAAATGAAAAAGAACTGACCATGAGTTCCTCACTCGCAAGCATGAGCACCGGAGGTCACTACAGCATTCAGCAACTAGGCGAAGAAGAAACGATGCCCCAGACAGAAGGGTGAGGAACAGTGAGCACAAGGTCAATAGTCTGCACTCCACACCTCTGTCCTGCCCACTATCCCACGTACCATCTTGGAGAAGTGCCACAAAAAAGGATGAGGTGAGAGATGGGCAACATTCCCTAGAAAGAAGAATTATTACCTGAAGAGATTATTTAAATTATAGACTCAATCTACTTTTAATCCAGACTGATTTAACAGTGACTTTTTCTCCTGGGAAGCAATGAATAAATGAGCCTTATTAGGAAGTCCAGATCAATTATACACAAAATAATCACTTTTCTCTGTGCATCCAAATTGTAACCTAAGTGAATTTTGTGACCCCATGAAACATTTTCCTCTAATTCTATCAAAACTTCCACTAAGATCCTCCATATGGTATCACTTCTAAGTCACTGCTCATGTCTTCCATGCAATGTACTTAAGTAAACCCTACCATCCCTCAAAGTTCAGCTCCAATGCCACATTCGCCACAATGCCTTCTCTATTTTTACCTTATTCATCTCTCTCTTCATTGACCTCCCTGGACAAGGATAATTTTAAGCTAGCCTGGACTCCTGGGATGACAAAGATCCCTAAAAAACAAAACAAAACAAACACTGAGGAGTTTCCCAGAGGCAGAGCAGTTTGCTAAGCTCCCAGGTGGATGCAGACACTCTTGGAGCCGACCCAGGCCTCTCAGAAGCCCTGCTGTCAATGGGAACAGTGCTGCTGTCACAGCCCTATGCCAGACTCCTCTTAACACAAGTGCTTAGATTTCAGCTCGAACCCATAATCTGGAGAAAGCAGGCAGGCAAACACCCAGTAAATGCCACGTCCACAGCATGTGTCTTTCACCACAGGTGGGAGGAAACCACTACAACTAAATACAAGAGACTTCTTGCCCCCAGGGAAACTATTCCTCTCAACTAAAAATAAACAAAATAACCTTAAGCATTTAATCAATGCCTTAGTATACATTCAACTCATTTATGAAATATAAAGTGAAATAACAGAATCCTTTAATCAAAATAAATAATTCTTCTGTTTACACAGTATAATGTCTCACCATGAAAAGAGAAAATATATTCCTGAAAACCTGAGGCAGTTAACTGTTAATTAACTGTTAACTCTCTCAAATTATTTACTCTTTATTTATGTAATCATAAAGTTCATTTTATCTACCGCTCAGCAAAATCCAGGGAAGAAAGAATGAGGAAAGTTTTCCAAGCCCATGTTTGTCTTACTTTATATTTGCATGCAAAAAAACTTAGTTTAAGTTTTAGTTTAAGGGTTAGTTCAAGTTCCAGTCACTGTTATTAGTTGGGGGACCCTGGACAAATTAAATTTCCAAAGTGTGAGGCATTTTATTATTATTTATAAAATAGGAATAATAGTACTATCTAATTCATGAAGTTGTTATGAGAAAATTAAATGACACATGTAAACCACTAGCACCTTATCTAACAGTAGCTAATGTTAAGTGTGATAAGTGATGGAATCTCCCAGAAGATATGGTAGGGAAGACAGAGGAGGGCAGGTTTAACTGTGCAGTGAGGGCACCAGGGTAATGATCTGTCATAAGGCATATGACACTGGATTGGAAGGAGAAGTGGGAGTCGGGGAGAATTCCATGAAGAAGAACTATTATGTGCAAAGGGCAAGAAGGTAGGAGGGGGTGGTGAGTCCCAGGAATCACAGGGCATATGAAGGCAGACAATTTTCAATTCTTTGGCACTTGGGTGAAATCATTCTCTGCTCTAGGTCTAGGTCTCTGCTCACACCCTCTGTCCCAAGCTTGCTTAAAAATTTAGCTCAAATCCCACCTTATCCTGTAATCCTCCTCAGACTAATCTATGTATACCCATCTCTTCTTTTCCTGGTTTCCTATAAAATGCATAACTCTTGAGAAAGAACCACAATGGGTTGTATCCTATTTTACATTGCTTTCTAAACATTTGTTTTTATAATAAACCTTGATCACACAAATCAAAATTTCCTTGAGGACAGTGGCTACATCAAAAATCATAGTAATAATATCACCAAATAATTTTTAGGTAATTGTTTTATAGTTTTAAAAGACACAGGTTATCTTGACCCTCCAAACAATCCAAATAGAAAGGCAACGTGTTCATGGTATAATGGTTTCCATTTTACTGCTGAGGACACCAAAGATGGCAAAAGACTGGCCTGAGGTCACACAGATAAAGAAATGCAGGGGCAAGCCAGACAAGGCAGACATGCCGACCTCACTCCTTCACAGCTGCCCACCTAGTCCACAAGAGTGCTGGACTCATATTAGGTGCTTAACAGTCCTTGTCTTTTTCACTAAGAGGCCACTTGCTGACCAAAGAAAATAGTAAAGACCCTAAAATATTTTGCTTCCTACCATAAGTAAATATCTAAATAATTCTTACATAAACTTCTACACTCGGCCATTTACTAATACCTCTTTACCAATCCTTGAAACGGCATAAATCATCTCCTACACATTCTTCAAATATAAACTCTAAACGAATACAAAATCTCACATCTGAATCCAAAAGCTCTTCCTGCACAAATGATCCCTAATTATAAATTTGTAAATCTTTCTAAAAGAGTAAATCTTGGATTAATCTAGCCAATGAGGTGCTGAAAACAGAATTTCTTTCCATAGACACAGTAATGAAAGAACGCCTTTTGCTGAAAAAGACAGAGAGGCAAATGACAAGAAAAACTGGGGATAACCCTTTAGTTCTACATAAATAGAGAACGCTTATCCCCATCAAAAATACTACACTATTCTGACTGAATCACAGTTTTAAAAAGTGACACCCATTGAAGCTGGGTACAGTGGCTCACGCCTGTAATCCCGACACTTTGAGAAGCTGGGGCAGGTATCACTGGAGGCCATGAGTTTGAGACCAGCCTGGCCAACATGGTGAAACCCCGTCTCTACTAAAAACACAAAAATTAGCCAGGTGTGGTGGTACACACCTGTAATCCCAGCTACTTGGGAGGCTGAGGCAGGAGAATCACTTGAACCTGGGAGGCAGAGGTTGCAGTGAGCTGAGATTGAGCCACTGCACTCTAGCCTGGGACAGGGTGAGACTCTGTCTCAAAACAAAAACAAAAAAAAAAAACAAAAACAAAAAGTGACACCCATTGAATCAAATGCACTCAAAACAAGAGAGGGAAAAAAAATCATGAATTAAAAACACAGTTGGCCAGGCGCTGTGGCTCAGGCCAATAATCCCAGCACTTTGGGAGGCCAAGGCGGGTGAATCACCAGATCAGGAGATCGAGATCATCCTGGCCAACATGGTGAAACCCCGTCTCTACTAAAATACAAAAAATTAGCCGGGTGTGGTGGTGGGCGCCTGTAGTCTCAGCTGCTAGGGAGGCCGAGGCAGGGGAATCGCTTGAAACCAGGAAGTGGAGGCTGCAGTGAGACGAGATTGTGCCACTGCACTCCAGCCTGGAGACAGAGCAAGACTCCGTCTCAAGGAAAAAAAAAATCAGTCATTTTAAACTACAGAAAATGAAATTCTTCTCTTTTTTGAAATTTGGCTTTCATTTTCCTTTTGTTCAGAAAATTTAAAGGAATTTCCCAATGTCTTCTCTGCCTGAAGACAGGAGGACAGGTCAGTGCTACTATCCAATTAAGTCACTGTGAATTCTATGCAGCCCGGCATTTCAAAGATAAGGTCTTTTCTGCATCAACAGAGCAACACAGAGAATAAGTTCTCATCTACTATGAGTGAGGGGGAGGCTGCATTGAAAAATTACATTCCAGAAGTATACTATGAAGGCTAGCCATTGTTTTTCATTTGCTTCACTGGGTTGGAGAGAAAAGCTTTATGGGGGTCATCTAAGAAACACACACTAACACGCTCCTGGGATTCTCAATGGGAAGGTTTGGGTTAGCAACCACGCTGACTCACATTTAGCCAAGTGTCTTGCTAAGGAGACTGCCTGCTTCTATTTTGTTCTCTGGATGCTGCTCTCTGAAACAGCAACACAGGTGAACAGATTCTCAAGACTAAAATTAATGAACCTGCTTTAAAACACTGCATAGAGGGGACAGTGAGGAAGGAGAGAAGAGAAGCCTTCAGGATTTATAATCCTAAAGACTCAAAGGGTAAATACCATTCTGCAACTCTCAATCTCTCCCACTGTCACCACCTCAGTTTATCAGTGCCCTGATTAAACTCTCCTTTCTGCACCTCTGCCTGACTGACGGATGTCACCATAAATGTTATCACCTAGAACTGAGGCAGCTCAACCTGCTGAAGGTCTGTCAGTATACGAAGGACGATGCTGCCTGGCTTCTGAGTAAACATCCGTGGGAGCAAGAAAATGGTTGTAAGAGGCTGGATGTGATCAGACTTCTTTGGGTGGTAGTGATGTGGTGGTCTTAAGTGCAACTCAGTTAACTGGAGAACTGTAACTGAGAGTAGGGGATGCAATAGCTCCATGTCAGGCTACTTTATGTTTCTCTTCATGCTAATGAATTATTTGAGAGCTGTGGGACACATTTAATATTGGGAGTGGTAGCAGTCCCTTCATACAAATTGCAACAGTCAGCACCAACTTTTACCAGAATTGCTTTCCTATTACAGAGATGCTGGAGTTGAGGATCTTAGGACTGTAAACTCTTATCAAAGGAAGTAGGAATCCAAGCATACAATATATCAATATTTTGGTTAAGAATGCTTATTCTGACAACAGACTCTCTGGGTTTAAATCTTACCTCTACCAGTCATTAAATCTGATCCTAGTTGAGTCACAACTTCATCTATAAATAAGATTAAAATTAGATGAGGCATACAAAATAACAATCACAAATGCTATAAGTGATAAACACAATGTCTGGTACATCTTAAATATTAAATAAATACTATTATGATGAAGAAACAATGCATTATATGCCATAAGCTATTTCCCAGGATATGTGTTATAAACTCATTCACTAACTACTATGGCAAATAGTCCTCATCAAATAGTCTGAGCATTGTCTGACAGCTGCAGTCAATAATTCTGGGGTCTGAAGCTATTTGACAATCTAGTTCTTTAGCCCATGAGAGCGTTTCCCAAATGTGTTTAATAAGAAGAATCATCTAGAGTACTTCTTAAAATACAAATTCATGGGCACCACCCGAACCCTACTCAACAAGAATTTCTTCAGCAAGAGTCCAGAAATGTATTTTCACAATCATAAACACACACGCAAATTCCACCACTCAGAGAGCCTTGCTATTTAGGTAAATTTGGGGAACACTACATAGTCCAGCCCAGGACAACGTGAATATACTGAACTCTTAATCTTCATGCCCAAAGTTGCTGACAATTTTTGCCTCAAACATTCCCAATACTTTTCAAAGCCATATTTAATATTTTGTTAAATCGTTTCTTCTACAACACATTCGCAATCACATTACCTCAGTTTATAGAATAGACACTTCAGGAATATACATATTTCTTTTAAAATTCCCTTAGCACTTTTAAGATAAATCTCTATTCTGGAAATAAAGAAATAATTATTTGAATTAAATTACATTTATCTCTTACACACTGATATGGTATGGCTGTGTCCCCACCAAATCTCAACTTGAATTGTATCTCCCAGAATTCCCCCATATTGTGGGAGGGACCCAGGGAGAGGTAACTGCATCATGGGGGCCAGTCTTTCCCCTGATATTCTCATGATAGTGAATCAGTCTCACGAGAGCTGATGGGTTTATCAGGGGTTCCCCTTTTGCTTCTTCCTCATTCTCTCTTGCTTCTGCCATGTAAAAAGTGCCTTTCGCCCTCTACATGATTCTGAGGCCTCCCCAGCCATGTGGAACTGTAAGTCCAATTAAACCTCTTTTTCTTCCCAGTCTTAGGTATGTCTGTATCAGCACCATGAAAACAGACTAATAGATACATGTATCTCTTGAATTCTGAGTACTCCAACAGAGGCCAAACTATATACTTCCATATTACATTTAATATTTAAATAAACAAGTAGACTCTATTATACCTGACTATAATTACAAATCAACAATAAACCAAAAACATACAAAAATTATCTTGGAGGTTATTTTGTTGTTGCCTCCTTAGCACCCACAATTTTGAATGACACTGGAAAAAATCTTTGGAAACATACAGTCGCTACAAACTTGAGGAAGCTCAACAAAGACACACGGGCAACATACAAGAACTGAAAGCACGCGCGCGCACACACACACGCACACACAAACAAAACACCTCCAGGGGAAATTTCTGTCTTTAATGAGGTTAAAGAAACAATAAAAGATGTATTTAAATAATTTCTCTTATTCCAATCATTCAGTCCTGATTCTGACTTACTCAAACTTAAAAAAAAAATTAAGAACCTCTTTTCAAAGGTTTGAATAATCTCCTCTTTGTAGATGATCTGAGAAAAGCTTAGAGTATATTTTGTTCAATATTAACACTAATTGTCCAGGCTATTCAGAAACAACTTGATGGCCACAAACATCTGTCACAACTCTATGATTTTACAAAGTCTACCATTTGATAGATGGAGCTAAACCTACAAACATGACTTCACCTAAACACTACTAAGTACATGAACATCTGCAGAATCAGTTAGTATTTATAAAAGCTTATGTAAACCTAGGCCGGGCGTGGTGGCTCACACTTGTAATCCCAGCATTTTGGGAGGCCGAGGCAGACAGATCACTTGAGGTCAGGAGTCTGAGGCCAGCCTGGCCAACATGGTAAAACTGCATCTCCAGTGAAAATACAAAAAGTAGCTAGGTGTGGTGCTGCAGACCTGTAATCCCAGCTACTCAGGAGGCTGAGGCAGGAGAATTGCTTGAACCCAGGAGGCAGAGGTTGCAGTGAGCCGAGATCACGCCACTGTACTCCAGCCTGGGCAACAGAGTGAGACTCCGTCTGAAAAAACTAATAATCATCAAGAGCCAAACTACATTTGAAAAAATGTTTCAATAAGAGGTTTTCTATAGATCCTTCTACTGGAAAATCATTATACCATATTTTCCTCTTCTGACTATCTAAACACTGCCATTACTTTGAGACAATAATTTTCTAAAAAGTAAAAGCAGAATCCCTTCATGTTGCTTTGAAAATTTTTCACGTAACTTTTGTATATCTAAGGGTGTTTGGTGAACACTATGTAAAGAAGACAGTTGTATTTTCTCCATAACTAATTCTGCTTCAAAATTCTTATGTAACTATCTAAATGTTATAATTTTACAGTAGCATCTCAATTAACATAAAGTCACAATTTAAAAAGTCATCTCTCTAGCATCGCCAAGTAAAGCAAATAAAACAAAGTCACTGACAGTAACAAGGATACCAGGCAATAAATACACTTAGTTTTAGATATTTTACTCAAAGTAGTCTCTTGCCTTCAAATTAAAGCCCTATTTTGTGGCATTTTGGGCATAATTTTCATTTTTCAAGCAATCAAAGTAATAAAAACAGCAAAAAGTGTGCGTGTGTGTGTGTGTTATGTTATAATTTGGAAAAAGAGAGTGATGAGACTGGAATAGGAGGAGGAGAGAAGGGGACTTGGCATGAGCCCACTGGGGACAAAAATACTGCAGCTATCTAATAACTGACAAAAATCAGAGGCCAAAAACAGATGGAAGAAATCAGCCCTGAGAACGCTCAGAGAAGGGGCAAACAGCCCCATTAACATCAGTAATCCTTAAGAAAGTAGAGTTTTTTACAAGTATGTTAATAACTAGAATAATCCAAGGAGATTAAATTATGTTCAATTAATCTATTTTTAGAAGGCAAAAGCACGCATTTTTAAAGTTGCTTATCAATGATAATTAAAATATTTTAGTTGTCAGAAAGGTTAAAAGCTATCCGAAAAATGTATCTTAATTTGAATAATCCATTATTCAAATATGCCAGATAAATGAGGAACTACTTAGTTTAGTGTCTTAAGCATTTATACATCTTTTCAAAATATATTATAAATCAACCAGTGCCAAGTAATGAAAAACTTAGGCACCAATCAAAGGAAGAAAGAGGAGTTTTAAAGCAACCAGCAAAGATGGGGTTATGAAATAAAGAATGCTCTATTCATTTCAGAAAATGAATAGGAGTAGAGACATGGGAGTGGGAGGAATTAGGGTGGGGTGGGGGTGGCAGGAGAGGGAGCATAAGGGAGAAAGAGGGAGAGAAAGGTTAAATGTTCAAGAATTTATCTATTTAAACAAGAGATTTATTTCCAGTCGATTTTGGTTAGCTTTTCCTGACACATTTACTTTGGGATAAACATATTTTACAGTATTAAACCAGTGGCCACTAAAAGAAGACGGTATAAAACTAAATCTATTCTATTTCCACTTATTTGCCTGTATATCATTCCATATTTTAAGTAAATTTTAAGAATTAGTAAAGTAAATAAAAATTAGTTTAGATAAGTATCTTTGCAAGTGATTAGAATATTTTTAAATGTCATTAAAATATTTCAAGATTTCCCAAGAGCATAACTGAGACGTAACTTTTCCTTACGTGTTTAAATATTCTATAAATAATTTTCAGCTATTTCTAGAAAGTTAAAACACTATTAAAAGAACATGGAACAGTGACCACCTCTAGGCTCCATGGAAATAAAAATCCTAGCTCTATCCCAAATAGAATCATCATGATGATACTGAATAATAAAAGACCTACTTGGTGGCTGGGCGCGGTGGCTCACACCTGTAATCCCAGCATGTTGGAAGGCCAAGGCAGGTGGATCACTTGAGGTCAGGAGTTCGAGACCAGCCTGGCCAACATGGTGAAACCCCATCTTTACTAAAAATAGAAAAATTAGCTGGGCGTGGTGGTGTACCTGGAATCCCAGTGACTTGGGAGACTGAGGCAGGAGAATTGCTTGAACCTGGGAGGTGGAGGTTGCAGTGAGCTGAGATCACACCACTGCTCTCCAGCCTAGGCGACAGAGCCAGACTCCATCTCAAAAAGCAAACAAACAAACAAAAAGACCTACTTGGTAAAGTAAATTGCAAAATTATTCTTGACAACTTCACAATAAAACTATCAAAAAAGCTACCAAAGGCAACGTAAGAATATCAATCAAGAAACACTACTTAGAATTTCTATAAAACAGATGCCATGCAAACTAGGAAGAAGTCACTCATCATGATAAAAATAACAAGAGGTAAAAAACTAAAAAGTGTCCTGTCTTTTCATTTAAAAGTTACCAAGAAGAAACCTAAAACTGCTCTAAAAAATAAAGGGTTTTTTAAAGTTACCAAGATAAATGAGAAATTCTTTCTTTCTCAATGAACTGTAGGATGATATGGCAAGAACTTTGGATTAAACAAACTGAAGTTGGAGAGCTTAAATGCAAATAATGGAAAGCCATCGATGTCTCCCAGATTGCCATGCGTCTACTTCATGAACTCCTCTGCCAAATGTTAGAAAGATCCAGACAGGGCCGAGAACACCAGGGAAAAGGGAGAAGGCAGCAAGAATGAATCCTCAGCACTGAGAAATCACAGACCTCCTCGTTGGCCTTCCTGCCTCCAGAACCCAACGCCCCACCCAGCAATGTATCCCCTAAACTCACTACTTATTTTTCTAAAACTGATAATCTGATCATGTTAATCCACCATGTTACAACAACAGGAATAACTCACACTGGTTAACTTTAGATTATACCAAATATTTTATCATATCTTCCCTTCAGTCAAAAATTAAGTATATACCCTTAATATATGTACAACTGACCTTTCAACAATGCAGGCGTTAGAGGAACCGATCTCTGTGCAGCTGAAAGTCCATGTATAACTTTTGAATCTCCCAAATCTTAACAACTAAAAGCCTACTGCTGACCAGAAACCTTACCAATACAGTCAACTGACACATACTTTATACAGTATATGTATTACATACTGTATGCTTAAAACAAAGTAAGCTAGAGAAAAGAAAATGTTACTAAGAAAATCACAAGGAAGAGAAAATATATTTACTACTCATTAAGTGGAAGTGGATGATCATCAAGGCCTTCATCCTCATCATCTTCATGTTGAGTAGGCTGAGGAGGAGGAGGTAGAGGAGGAAATCCTCTATCTGCTATCTCAGGGCTGACAGAGACAGAAAATCCACATATAAGTGAATCCACCCAGTTCAAACTAATGTTGTTCCAGGGTCAACTGTGTATTTTTTATAAGCTATATCTATGACCTACTGTACTAAGATATATATATTAGGTGAGCGCAAAAGTAAATTGTTTTTGCATTGTTGGAATTCGCCATTTGACACTGGAATATTCTTAAATGTGATTATGTTATACATCAGTTTAATGGGTATTTCTCGCTTTATGGTTTTTTGCTAATGACTTATTATTTCATGTTTAGTTTAGAATATGGAAACAAATTAGACAAAAAGCAAATTCGAGTGATTTCTTATTCAAGTTCAAAATGGGTCATAAAGCAGTGGAGACAACTCACAACATCAATACCACCTTTAGCTCAGAAACTGCTAACGAACGCACAGTGCAGTGGTGGTTCAAGAAGTTTTGCAAAGGAGATGAGAACCTTGAAGATGAGGAGCATAGTAGCCAACCACTGGAAGTTGACAATGACCAACTGAGAGCAATCATTGAAGGTGATCCTCTTCAGACTAAATCAGAAGTTGACAAAGAACTCAACGTTGACCAGTCTACAGTCATTCAGTATTGAAAACAAATTGTAAAGGTGAAAAAACTCGGTAAGTGGGTGCCTCATGAGCTGAAGTGTCATCTTCTCTTATTCTACGCAAGAACACCAAACCATTTCTCAATCAGATTGTGATGTGCAACGATAAGTGGATTTTAATATGTATGTGTTAATCTCCTCCTACTTCCAGGTTGTGCTTGCTGCCACTCTGCAAAGCCTCTAAGAAAGACACAGCCAATCCATTCACGGGTACCTGGGCACTGGAGCTACTGAAATTCCTTTTCCAGTTCAAGTGATGGTGAATGGGCAAAGGCCAGGCCCTCGTCACCTCAGGGGAGGCCAAGATAGAAGTGATAGAAGATAAGGTGATGGCAGAGGCAGGCAACCACAGTTATGCCAGGGAATATCCTGGGGCTATGCTGAAGAGGAGGAAGAGCAAGTCGCTCAGGCATGGGCAGGTGTGATGCAGAAGATCTGAGAGGTAGATAAATTGGATCTGGTGCAATCCTCTCCTTCTGTCACTCAGATTAATTTGCACTCTCTTATGAAAGGCACATCTAAAAGATGCCCACATCTCTTCTCCAAGAGAAGAGGTGCAAGTCCAGTTCTTCATGGTTGTGAAGAATTGCACTTGCACTCACCTAGAGAGTTAGTAAACCAAGGTATGATTTGTGCCTTTTGCAGCTGGTCCTGTAAATCTGTGTTTATCATCTCCCTCCTGCACCTCCTATGTTAGATTCCCTTCACCCATAGCCAGTGCTCTGGGTGGTCTAGTTTTTGCCTTATGGGGTGACCCAGACTTTTATTCCCAAAAGGCTTGGGTCTACAGTTTCCTTGCTTTTGTCAGGCTATGGCTGTTCAAATTGTCCATTTACAGTTGCCGCTAGGCAGCAAACCACCAGAAGACAGCCCAGTGAATCCCCTGGGCCAGAGATACTCCTCCCTGTCCCCACTGTGTAGCAATAACCTTAACTCCTCCTGGTGTTCACACTTCATTTGTCTACCAATGCTTCTTTTATGCCTGCTGGTGCACTGTCATAAGCTCAAAGTGAACACACTGCGGTCACAGCTTCCAGTCAAGAGAATTCTGAACTGTGTCCTATGGCTAAAGTGTTCCTCACCCCAACCTCCATGAATCAGGACCTCTTACTTGGAAGAGCTTAAGACTGCAGGGGCAAGAAGCACAAAATCTACAAGTGGGTCACTGTAACTGATGACAGAAAGTAAATCCGACTTCCACCCTCTGATTTTCAGATTGTCTTTTTCTATTATCAACTCAGCCCCATATATACCATATTGAACCCCACAAAAGTTGTCCACAAGTTGCATGCTTTTACTGAATATTTCTTCCATTCCATAGGCCACTCAAACCTTCTATCCAAATGCTTCTGGGTATTAGAAACATACAAACTCCAGTGAATCTTGTGATCATGAGTTCCAGTACAAAATAGGTCCCTTGGTCCAAGGAATACTATGTGGGTTACCACGTTGATACTGCAAGAAAGGAAAAATATCCTTTCTTTCTACCCATCTAAGTTCTCAGCTAGAGCCCCTGTAACAAAAGATTATCAAAAGAAAAGCATACAAATTTATTTAATGTAAGTTTTACATAACATGGGAGCCATTCTTAAAGCAAATGAAGCACCAAAGATGTGGTTAAACCTTCATTTTTGTGGTTAAACCTGAGTGTTTCTATGTTTCATTTGATGAAGAGTGGAAAGCTGTGGAAATATATGAAAGGACAAAGAGGCTGAGCTAAGTGTCATAAACTGGGGAACTTTAGCAAGGCCTGTTCACTTTGATTCCTCTCACTGTCCTTCCAATCTTCAGAGATAAGAATACTTCTTTCTTACGGATACAGGGAGGGCACCTGTGACATGAGGGCCTTATGACCTGCTTCAGGGGAGAACCAGAGATGCCATTTCTTAAATTCCTTTAGCTTGAAATATTTAATAAGCCAAGGTGCCATATTTCAGTAGCTTGTCCTGAACCCCATCAACATATTAGGCCCTGAGTCAGTGGACTGACATTCACATGGTGATACTGGCAGGATCTCTGCCTGCGTAGGGAATAAAAAACCTTTACGTGGAGCATACATCAATTCTGGTAAGGATGCTTTAGTACTTCTTTTAAGGTCCAAGACCTCCAAGATGATCCATCTGCCATCAGACTAGGTGGCAGCTGGTCTCCTACATATCAAGGGCTTGTTATGGATCCCAGGTTAGGCATTCAGCCGTAGGGTCAATAATTCATTCCTTGTTGCCCTGGTAAAACAAAAAATGTCCTGGGGAATAAAAGTGGTTACGTTTACGGTCAGAGGCGGCGGCTCACACCTGTAATCCCAGCACTTAGGCACACTGAGGCAGGAGGATCACATGAGGCCAGGAGTTCAAAACCAGCCTAGGCAACACAGCATAACCCTACCTCTACAAAAAATTTAAAAATTAGCTAAGTGTGGTGATGCATGCCCATAATCCTAGCTACTTGGGAGGTGGAAAGGTCACTTGAGCCCAAGGCTTTGAAGCTGCAGTAAGCCATGGTCATGCCACCACACTCTAGCTTGGGTGACAGAATGAGACTCTCTTTAAAAAAAAAAAAAAAGTGGGGCCGGGCGCTGTGGCTCACGCCTGTAATCCCAGCACTTTGGGAGGCTGAGGCAGGTGGATCACGAGGTCAGGAGATCAAGACCATCCTGGCTAACATGGTGAAACCCCGTCTCTACTAAAAATACAAAAAAAAAATTAGCCAAGCATGGTGGTGGGCGCCTGTAGTCTCAGCTACTCTGGAGGCTGAGGCAGGAGAATGGCGTGAACCCGAGAGGCGGAGCTTGCAGGGAGCAGAGATCGCGCCACTGCACTCCAGCCTGGGCGACAGAGCAAGACTCCATCTCAAAAAAAAAAAAAGCGGTGAATTCTCAAGTCTTACAAAGTATATTTCTAATATTTCTGCCCACTATGAATTCTGACCCTTTCTCAACAACATGCCAAGGAAGCTCTGACGTTTTCATAAGCCCTTGCTAGAACATGTAATTCCAAATCACACAGGTGTAACTACTCGCATGATGATACATCTTCACCCAGCAGAACCTTATATTCCATGCCCTCTCATCTTCCCATATCCTCAAGACCTATTCCCACAAATGTTTCCACAATACCTGAATTATTAGGGCATATTATTTTAACACATACTATATTCTTCACAGCAGGGATCGTAATTCCCCATTTAGCGTATGCTGAGATGCTACTTAAGCAATTCAGCCTAAAAGTAATGAGTGATGATGTGGCCAGATCTCAAGACTAAGCATGATCATACACAGAACTAACTTCAGGTAAGTCACTATATAGAATCCAGAGAAAGTAGGGCTATTTTCTCCCGGCTAAAATGACTTGGGGAAAATTGAGGATTCAATATTGTTCAGCACATACACCCAGAGGTCTCATTTCCAGGTGTCAGCATCCTATTTCTCTATCAAAGCCCTGGCTTTGACAGGTGATCTGTCAAAACTGTACATTCAGTCTTATATTGCGGCCTTGCCACTCTTATATCTCGGGGTTAATTTTCAACAAAGTATTCTCTGTGAACATGCAATGAGGTCTCTCTTAAATTATAGCAGTTCTCTGGTTTTCACACTGTGCCTTAAGCTGGCTGTGAGCTACTTTGGGCCCATCTTTTTCTTTTCTAAAGTCTTTAATGCTGCCAAAACACCAAAATCCTAACAGTTAACCATGCCCCTATGCCCATCAAATGCAACAGCCACATGTCTTTCTTTTCACCCGTACCTCATGAAAAATTATTTCATTGAAAGCTGTGGTCATTGTGATGCCACTGCATACCAAGGTCATTGTCAGCTCCCTGACGACTAGCAGTCCTTAAGGCCTTCAAAGAGGGAAGCAATCTAATTTAACCCCATCCTAGGTACCTATGTTCTAGGAATACCACGGATTATAATTAGTTTTGCCTGACTTCTTTCGAAATCAGAGTTTGAGGCCAAGTTTACATGTCAATAATTCTTTGGTGAGTACAGGGAAGGAAAAGTAAGGGAAAGGGGAAATGAGGCAGGACAGGAGGGAAAACAACTATAAGGTGGTACATTAACAAACTGGCTACAGCCTTGCAAGAAATCGCGATAAGCTACAAGTCTCAGGAATATATCCACAGAGGATAAATGGAGACCATTTGTCTCAGCTCCTTTCTATCTCCTACCACCCATGGGTCAGTGTTTGCTCCACAGCATAACTTTCTTGTATTACTATTTTGAGGCCTGACCCCTCCAAGCAACTGCCGGCGAAGCTTGAGGCTTTGTAGGTCTAGATGGGGCACATCATGCTTTGAATTTGTTACGACTCTTACCCTAAAGGTCACAGGAAGGCTGTACCAAAGTGGAGGCTAAGATGACCTATATGGTATCAAAGATGAGGTTAAAATGAAAATGGCCAGGGCTTTACAACCACAAGAATGACATGAGCTGCTACTGTGGCCACTCTAAAAAGGAAGTAGGACAAGCAACTGAGGTTTGAGAAGGGAGCCAAATGAATCTGGGCAGAGAAATCAAAAGGGCCCAGTATAAATTTTATGCCAATGTATGTTAACATTTAGGCTGGGTGCAGTGGCTCACACCTGTAATCCCAGCACTTTGAGAGGCCAAGGCATGAAGATCACTTGAGGCCAGGAGTACAAGACTAACCTGTGCCACATAGCAAGACCTCATCTCTAGCAAAAAAAAGAAAAAATTCTAGAAAGTTTACACGAAAGAGCAAATGTAAATATAATTTTGAAAAACTGATTCAAATAGAAACAGGAGGCCTGAAAACTCACAACAAATAAGAAATCTAAGTAGTTTAAAAGTAATCTCGTAAGTTCAGATAATTTTACAAAGTTCTATCAAACTTTTAAGAAACAAAACCTAATATCATACAAGTTCATCCAAAAAACAGAAAAATTACTTACATTCCTGACCTCATTCCATTAGGTTACTATACCTCAATTCCTAAGTCTCTTATTGACAATAGGAAATAAAATTAAAAGCTAATCTCGCAATAATCCACGTCTAGAATGGCAGTATGAGGAGCTCCACAGACCCACCCTCTCCAGCCAAAACAACCATACAAGTAAAATTTTAAATTAAAAAATTAAGAAAACACGTAAAGTCTCTGGAAATTGTCTTAAGAGCCAGAAGCAGATCAAGAAACATTAATTCAAAGAAGTATACTAAATCCTGATAAGAACAGTGAGAGTCTATGGTCTCTGAGCATAACATATCCCCTCCTTCCCTACCTCCAGTTCAGTAAGAGAGAAACTCCACTTCCTGTGGATGTGGACAAGAAAATGGGGCTCCAAGTCAAAGAATAAACTCTCTCACCAGGAGGGAGGGGCCACCAGCATTTCTCATCCCCCCAGCTCTAAACTACAATGGCTACATTTCTGGTGAGCATGGCCAAGTGGTCAGAGCTTCCTTCCTCCACCAGTCCCTACTCACAGGATAAAGGCTCTACACCCAGCACCAGCAGGCAGAGAATACTGGTGCCCCAAACGCCTTCACTTTAGCTCATTCATAGTACAAAGTTTCCATACCAGAAGAGGTAAGATAAGGAGACCAGAGGCTACCATCTCAGCCCAGCACCCTGCTAGAAAAATCATGGTGTCATTCCAACAAGCTACTACTCCCTCCAGATCACTGGCTCCAGATCAATGGCTCAGAGATTTTGCCCAGAGGGAGAGACAGCTTGTAAAAACAGAGAGCTTCAAAATTCTCACTTAAAGGGACTAACTTTAACTGAAACAGCAGAGTATAAGGGAAGTTCAAGCCTAAGGGTACTCTCGAAACAATGAAGACTTTGGTGATAAGCAATTAAGATTAAGCTAGTAGATCCACAAGAGACATAAACTATATTATAAGCCAGATAGTTTACTATAGAGAACTAGGAAAAGAGTTAAGAGCCCTCCTGGAATCAGAACAAACCTCAAACACCGGCCTCAAAAACTACCCCAGCAGAGTGGCCTGAAACTAATTAGATCAGACTATGAAGCAAGTTATGACTGGAGCACTGTCACAACAATAGAACAATCGACCAGCAATTAGTGGATCCTAATAGCTGGTGTGATAACAACAGAGGTAAGCAGCTCGACAAAGATGTAAGGGAAAGAGACTGTCAGAGAGAGCCCTGCTAGAAACCCTTTCATCCAAAGGTAACTGTGGACATGCCCAATGCTGCATCCACCATTAGAGAAGTAATATCAAAGACTTCACCTAGCAGTAAAATAGTCCAGCCAGGTCACCAAACAAGCAAATAACAAAAACAAGCATTAGGAGTGGAGGGAAGCAGATTCCAGCGTTACAATATATTACTTAAAATGTCCAGTTCTCAACAAAAAACTACAAGACATACAAAGAAACAGGGAAATGAGGCCAACATACAGGGAATTAAAGCAAGCACCAGAAACTACCTGTGAGAGAGACCAGATGTTAGATTTGACAAACAAAGCTTTCAAAGTAGCCACTATAAATATGCTCAATGAAATAAAGGAAACCATGCTTAAAGAAATAAAAGATGATGTGATCATAATGTCTCATCGAATAGAAAATATCAATAAAGAGATAGAAATTTTTCAAACTGGAATTCTGGAGATAAAAACTATAATAATTGGTCAGGTTCAGCAGTTCACACCTGTAATCCCAGCACTTTGGGAGGCCAAGGTAGTTGGATCACTTGAGCTCAGGAGTTCAAGACCAGCCTGGGCAACATAGCGAAACCTCATCTCTACAAAAAAATACAAAAAGTAGCCAGGCATGGTCACATGCACCTGTGGTCCAGCTACCAGGAAGGCTGAGATGGGATGATTGCTTGAGCCTGGGAGGTTGAGGCTGCAGTGAGCCAAGATCACACCACTACACCCCAGCCTGGGTGACAAAAAAAAAAAAAATTAACATTAAAAAATGAAAAGTATAATAACTGATATGCAAAACTGAGTAGAAGGGATTATCTGTTCAACTGACAGAAGAATGAATAAACAAAGAAAATAGGTCAATGGAGATTATACAATCTGAAGAACAGGTTTTTAGAAATGAAGAAAAATAAGCAGAACCTCAGAGAAATGTAGGACACCATTAAGCACATATATATGGAAGGGGGCTACCAAAAAGAGGAGGAAAAAAAAGGAGCAAAAAAAAATTTGTTTCAAGAAGAACTGAAAACTTCCAGTTTGATGAAACATTGATCAAAAACAATAATCCAGGAAGCGCCACAAATTCCAAGCAGAATAAACACACAATAGTAAAAATACTGAAAGACAAAAACAGAATATTTTGAGAGCATATAAATAAAGATGACTCTTTACATACAAGGAAACTGCATTGCGGTTAACAGGTAACACAGAAACAATGGAGGCTCAAAGGCACCAGGAAAATAATGTTCAAAGTGCTAAAATTAAAAAACTGTCAACTATGAGTCTTATGTCCATTAAAATGATCTTTCAAAAATGAAGGTGAAAATATAGGTGTAAATATTTATCATTGGCCGGGCGAAGTGGCTCAAGCCTATAATCCCAGCACTTTGGGAGGCCGAGGCAGGTGGATCACGAGGCCAGGAGTTTGAGACCAGCCTGGCCAAGATGGTGAAACCCCATCTCTACTAAAAATACAAAAATTAGCCAGGCGCAGTGGTGGGTACCTGTAATCCCAGCTACTCGGGAGGCTGAGGCAGAAGAATCCCTTGAACCTGTGAGGTGGAGGTTGCAGTGAGCTGAGATCATACCACTGTACTCTGGTCTGGGTGACAGAGCAAGACTCCATTTCAGAAAAAAATAAATTAAAAAGTATTATCTTATATTAGGCAATGGTTTAATATGATACCAAAGCATAAAAACAAAAGAAAAAATAGATATATTGGACATTATAAAAGTTGAAAATATTTTCATTTCCATGGACACCATCAGGAAAGTGAAAAGAAAATCCAAAGAATGAGAATATTTGCAAATCATATATCTGATAGGAGACTAACATTTAGAAAACCTAAAGAACACTTACAATTCCATAACAAAAAGATACATAACTCAATTTCTTAAAATGGACTAAGGATCTGAATAGACATTTCTCCAACTAAGACATACAAATGGCCAATAAACACATGAAAAGATGCTTGATATCATTAGCCATCAGGAACACACAAATCAATGCCACAATGACACAGCACTTCATTCTGACTAGAACAGCTATTTTCAAAAAGACAGATAATAATACATGTTAATGAGGATGCAGAGAAACTGACACCCCATATACTGGGGATGTATACTGCTACAGGCACTTTAGAAAACAATCTGGATGTTCCTCAAAAATATTAAACACAGAGTTATCATATGACCCACAACTCCACTCCTAGGTATATACCCAGGAAAAATGAAATATATGTCCACATAAAATCTTGGGCATAAATGTTAATAGCAATATTATTAATATTAACCAAAAAGTGTAAACAACACAAATGTCCATCAACTAATGCATAAATATGTAGTATATCAATACAATGGGATATTATCTGGCAATGAAAATGAATTAAGTAGTGACACATGCTACAATATGGACGAACATCAAAAATAATATGCTAAGTGAAGGAAGCCAGTCACAAAAGATCATATATTGTATCATTCCATTTTATGGAATGTCTAAAACAGACAAGTTTATAGAGACAGCAATTAAATTGGTGGCTACTTAGGGCTAGTGGGGTTGGGGGTAATAATAAGGTGACATGAAAAAAAGCTAATCTCATTAATGAACACATGCAAGAATCCTAAATGAGACATTAACAAACCAAATCTAGCAGTCAATTAAAAAGATTATTAATTACACGTCATGATCAAATTGAGTCTATCCTAGAAAATAAGAGCAATTTAACATTATGAAATCAACAAATGTAACCCAACAAATGTAACACAGAGATTAAGGGAAGAAGGAAACTTTTATGATCTCAAAGATACAGAATAATAATTTGATACAGCTTAATATCCACTTATTATGAATATAAAATAAAATACTTAGTATATTAGAAATATAAGAGAACATCCTTTTTTATTTTTTTAAGATGGAGTCTCACTCTGTCACCCAGGCAGGAGTACAGTGAACTGATCTTGGCTCACTGCAACGTCCGCCTCCCGGATTCAAGCAATTCTCTTGCCTCAGCCTCCTGAGTCGCTGGGACTACAGGTGCCCGCCACCACACCCGGCTAATTTCTTGTATTTTTAGTAGAGACAGGGTTTCCTCCTGTTGGCCAAGCTGATCTCGAACTCCTTGTCTCAGGTGATCCACCAGCCTCTGCCTCCCAAAGTGCTGGGATTAGAGGCGTGAGGCACCGCACCCGGCCAAGAACAACCTTAACACGATAAATGTATATATAAAATTTAGATCAGTTATCATTCTTAATGGTGATGTTAGATTTAGACTCTATGAGAAAAAGAAAAATATGATCATTATCACTATTTCTATTCTATACTATATTCTAGTTCCTAGCCAGGCAGTACACTAGGACAAAAATAAAAGAAAATATCAAATACTAGAAAGGAAGAGAGAAAACTATAATTCATAGAAATATAACTGTTTTCATAGAAAGTCCCTCAAAATCTAAAGAAATATTATTAAAATTAGTAGTAAAATTTGCAAGGTAGCTGAATATAGGATCACCATACTGAAAAAAAGGGAACTTCTATTCAAAAAAAAAAAAAACTGGAAAACATGCTTAATAATTGATACTGTTCATAAGAGCAAAACAATAAGGTACCTAGGAATAACTTTAACAAAACACATGCCAGATTTTTTAAGAATTTTTTCAATTTCATAACTTAAGTAAAATGCCATGAAACTACCTAAGTAATGATATACGCCATATCTCTTAATAAAGACAATATCATAAAGATGACAATTCTCCCAAATTCATCTTTAAATTCACCGCAATTTCAATTTAAAACTTGAAAAGTTTATTATAAAATGTATACGGAAGAGGAAAGGACCAATAGATAAGATTTTCCTAAAAATGGAGGAAAAGAGGAAGGGAGTCATTGACCAGGTATAGAGACTCACAATAAAACTTCAATAATTGAGGCAGTGTAATATTATCACAAGAATAAAAACCAGACCTATGGAGCAAAATTTAAAAGCTCAGAAACAGGCCCTCATGTATGTGTAGAGAAATTTGACATACAACAGAGCTGACATTAATGGACAATTACTCTAGAATGAAAGCATAAATACATTCAATAAATTGCATTTGGACAATAGGTTATACATCAACAGGTTACACATATTTATATAGAAAAAAATGGAATTGGACCTTAACTCACACCTCACAAATAAAATTCAATTACAGATAGATGAAGACTATTAAGAGAATATCATTATGATGCTGGGGTAGACAAAGATGATTTAAACAAGGCACAAAAACTATAAACCATAAATTAAAAGAATGAAAAATTTGACTACATTAAAATTGAGAACTTCTGTCAGTAAAGCTACATAAAAAGGTAAAGTAGAGAAACCCTTAGTCATAAAAAGATGTCTGCAATGCATTTAACTAAAAATTAGCCTTCATAATAAACAAAAAAAAATCCCTAAAAGTCACTAAGAAAAGAATAACCAATCTAATATGAAATCAGCAAAAGAAATGAACAGGCACTTCACAAAGTTGGCAAAGGAGAAGAACAAATGGACAAAATGCATGAAAATATGGCTCATCATCATTAACAATCATGAAAACATCAGTTATGAACCCAGTAAGAAATTTTAAACCTGGATATTAGAAAATATTTAATAAATTTGAAAATATTAAGTATGAATTACGATGAGGTACAATAGGAATTATCCACATGCTGCTGGTAGGAAAGTGAACTACTTTGGAAAACAATATAGCACCATTTTATACATTTAAAAAAGAGCACCTTGTTACTGGTACACCAAGAGTTAATACAAGAAGCCCATAACATCATTCTTTATAATAGCAGATACATAGAAATATCCTATTAGGAAGTAAATGGAAAAATAAATTGTGATCTATTCCCCAATAGAATATCACAAAGCAATGAAAGTAAGTGAAATACATCTTCAAGCAAAATGGATGAATTTCAAAAACATAAATTTGAAGGGAAAAATAAAACGCAGGACACTACCTAAAAGAGTGGTATTTTTATAAAGCTCAAAAACATGCTGGTTAGGTATACACACATCTATGATAAAATTATTTTTTAAAAACCAGTGAATAATAAACACAAAACTCAGGTTAGTGTTTACTCAGATGGGAAGGAAAGAAGCCAAATGCAACTGAGGAATGCATAAGAGGCTTACAAGGTATTGGTATTACTTTGTTTCATAAGCTGACTATTGGATGTACAAACATTCACTCTATTTATTATTATATATCCTTTAAGAGAAGAACTATTTCATTTAAAAACTTTACACATATATGTGTATATATATATGTGTGTATGTATATGTGTGTGTGTGTGTGTGTGTGTATATATATATTTTTTTAGATGGAGTTTTGCTCTTGTTGCCCAGGCTGGAGTGCAATGGCACAATCTCAGCTCACTGCAACCTCTGCCTCCCTGGTTCAAGCAATTCTCCTGTCTCAGCCTATCAAGTAGCTGGGATTACAGGCACCCACCACCACGCCCAGCTAATTTTTGTATTTTTAGTAGAGATGGGGTTTCATCATGTTGGGCAGGCTGGTTTTGAACTCCTGACCTCAGGTGACCCACCCACCTCAGCCTCCCAAAGTGCTGGGATTACAGGCATGAGCCACCATGCCTGACTAAAACTTCTATATTTTTTAAAAGCAAGGAAACAGCAGGAATCAGACAACTTGTTTTCTGGCTCAATCTCTGCTACTATAAGGGCCTTTTCACATAACACAGAACCATCTTAAATCTCATTTTGCATATCAAAAAAGGGTTTCAATTATATTCTTTTAAGGTCACTTCTGCCATTGACTACAAGGATTTCTGCATGAATAGCTTTTTGCCTTTAAATAATTCCTGTAGTTATTAAGTAAAACTCAGAACCATAATAACAGAAAAACAATTGGGGTTAATTTGTATTTCTTTTATAAATACAATAAAATTATATATCAAAGGTAACGGCCAGTATTTGTAAGCAGTAAAAACTCCTGTTTATCTTTCTTTTCCTTTTTTTAAATAAAAATAACATGAAGTAGTTCTTACCTATTCAAAACTACTTTCATTTTGGGGTCCTTCACATTTTGTTTTGTTTTTTTTTCTGAGCCTTACGGAGATTTCATGGATATAACTGAAATATTAACACTTATCTTAAAATATGAGTGAAATTAAATAGATACTCTGCTGGTAGAATTACAAATTAGAATGACTGGAAAGCAACTGGTGATACATATAAAAGCCTTCATATAAATATTAAAGGACCTATTCATAAAGATGTTCACTGCACTATTATTTATGATAAAAATATGGAAAATGTATAGGAATGAATATTTCCAGTCATTAATTAAAACAGTATTTTGAAGAATATGTAATGATATGAGGAGAAATTCATAAAATCATTTCAAGCAAAAATAAAATACAAAATTAAGATGGTAATTCACACTTTTGCTAGCATATGTAAAAATAATTCAGGAGAAAGAGTAAAGGAAATATATCAAAATGGTAACAAATAACACGCTCTAAGTGGTACAGTTTCAGGTGATTTTCTTTTTTCTTTCTGGCCTTTTCCTGTATTTTATAATGTTTCCATTGAACACGTATTCATTTAATAATCAAGTCTTGCAGAATCAAGACATAGCAATGTAGTAACTGAATGGATTCTGACTCTGGGGTATTACAAGTTTTGTTTTCTACCATTTGAATGAGCACAGTTTAATAGAAAATTTCAATTCTGATGTTGTTCTCTAGACAGTATTAAGTAATTCTGTTTGAAATACATCAAGATTCCTTACCACAACTAAAACACATATACAAGTAGCTAAATAACTGCATTTGCTGAAGAATTTTCTAATGCAACTGAGCTGACGAAAGAAAAAAAGAGAATGAGAATACTTTGTGTTTATTATGTAAGTGAGCAAAATGATACCAAAATTTACTTAGAATTAATCTTCACTTCATAAAGAAAAAAGCCCAGGAGGAAGGAAAGCACAACGGTCCCCAATCAAGAAAGCTGTCTTAAAGGCTTATGATGCATCACCATAAAATTTGCTTTTAACATAAAACAGTCTTGTTTTACTATTCTTTGATAAAATACTTCCAAATATTTCCTTGCTTTTCTTTTGTATAGATAATATAAACATTATTAAAGTGATTTTTAAGTATATAAGTTATATACCTCAAAATTATTCTAATACAGAGGAAATAGTGAGGAAACAACAAAAATTCCAAAAGAGAAACCTTCAGACTTCCAAAGAAAAAAGGCTATTCTTTCTTTATTTTTTTTTTTTTTTGAGACGTAGTCTCACTCTGTCGCCCAGGCTGGAGTGCAGTGGTGCAATCTCGGCTCACTGTAAGCTCCGCCTCCCAGGTTCATGCCATTCTCCTGCCTCAGCCTCTGGAGTAGCTGGGACTACAGGCGCCCGCCACCACGACCAGATAATTTTTTGTATTTTTAGTAGGGATGGGGTTTCACCATGTTAGCCAGGATGGTCTCGATCTCCTGACCTCGTGATCTGCCCGCCTCGGCCTCCCAAAGTGCTGGGATTACAGGTGTGAGCCACCACATCGGTCAAAGGCGATTAATTTCTAACCGTAGTAATAATATTTGAAACAGATGTCTATCTACTTTCAAATTCAAACTGGATCACGGTTTACACAGTTTAATAAAACTTTAATTAAGGCTCTGCAGTAGTGTAAACTGATCATGTCATGCAACTAAACACTTGCTTAATATTAAAATCTATTCAAGCTTCACTAATGCTAAAGTTAACCAGACATTTCATAATTCATCCAAGGGAAAATGTCATTCAAATTAATAAAAACATAAAATTTACCCTCTTATTTCACTACATAAACTTTTTTTTAGAAGCAAGCATTTGAAATAGAGATGGAAATATCTTAAATTGGAAAAAAAGGAAAGGAAACAACTTTGTTTCTAAAGAGCTTCTTTTTTGAAATTAGGCACTGATATTTCAATATGAACATTTTGCGATCAAATAATTTTGGGGCTTAGAAACATTTAATAAGAAAATAGTTTCTCCTTAAAATTGATTAATTAACTGTATATTTTCCTCATTCTGTTTTAGGAGGACAGTCTCATAGCGCAACCTGGTAAAGTAAGCTGAGTGCCAATGCCATTTAAGACATCTAAAAATAAAGAACAAGAGTGAACATTTATTGAACAACTATTATATGCCAGGTATTTCGTGTAATTCCCACAACATCCTTACTGAATTGGTATTCTTATTATCTTCATTCTACAGATGAGGACACTGAGTGGGAGAGCTGGAATACAAACTCAGATATCTGCCTCGAAAGTTCAGTATAGAACCATGTACACTAGTTTTAGTCAAAATACAGAAGAGAATTTTTTTTCCTTTTTCATGTCCCAGAATGCATTTTTAAAACAAATGCAACAAATTATACATTTAAAAAATTCTAAGGTTCCTCACGTACTTTAAAAATAAAAATTTCTACCATTATGAAAAAATAAAGATCAGAACCATACAAAAGAAAGTCAGTTAATCAACACTGACCAAGCATCTTTTGGGTTCTATATTCCATTTTATAAAATATATAGAAAGAAACAAACAAGTTTTGACATTTCATACAGCTAAAACTGTGAGGATAGAAGTACACCAACAATTCAGGAAACTAGTAATTACAAATTGATTTTGCAAGAACAACAAGAACAGAGAAGAGTACATAAGAATGGAAGATAGTGCAGGCAGAGAAAGGGAGGGACTGAGTCAAATGGAATGAGATGAACAGAATATTTTCCCAAAGTGAATTATGAATCAGGTTCCAAAGAAAGAGAAAAGCACAAGAAGAAAAAATTCATAAATAAAACTTATACATGTTGGGTATAAAGGTTATCCAATTTTTTTTCATTTTTAATCCAACTTCTAAGAAAAGAGTCCACATAAAGCGGACTTGCCTTAGTCTGTTTCACATTCTTTCTCATTTCTGATTCAAGGGTTTTATTATCATGAACCCTAATCCATTCACTATGGACAAGAACATATTTTGTATTACTTAAGAACCTCAAATGTTTTCCTTAAGAGCAAACAATTCATGTAAAACAAGCAACTCTGCAGTTTTTAGTGGAGGCTTCCTATTTTATACTAAGAGCAAATGCTCCAAGATGAATTTCTAGGGGCTTTGATTATCTGTCTTCTCAACCGTATTTTAGCTAGCTTGATAAATATAATTTTCCTGTTAGCATATACTGACGGGCCATAGGGCAGGTTGCACAGAAGCATGATGAGATTAAAAATTTGGTATAGGTTATCTAGAAAACACCCCTGAAATCCCCACACATATAAAAATAATAGAGTTGACTGCTATATGAAAATATAGTCTCTTAAAAAGAAATTACTAATCAACCTGAAAATAATAAGCATGTATCAGGTTTCCCAGACATTTTCAAGAAATCTGAACATTTAAACAATCAGAGAACAGTATGAATAAATAATATTTTAGGAAAATAATACAACGGGCATTAACCTTTCAAAGAGGGAACCAGTTCAACTGCATAACACTTTAACCTGGTTCAGTTTTTGTTTTCATATTACCAAGAGTTTTTAAAAGAGACTTCCTGTGGGGAGTCAGAGAAACAAAGATAACCGATGAGGTACGCAGGGAAATTATCCCTTATTGATTAGTGAAAAGTTGTAATCACAGAGACTAATTTATCGTGTTGCTGGCAACCTCTGCATCTTTTTTATCTCTGGTAAAATTAGCCATTATAATCTAATACAGTCAAACATGAAACCGCATCTGACTTCTGAACAAAATCATTTCAACAACTGCATTAAAAGTTCTTAGCAAATAATTCTAAGAAAAGAATACAGTATTTATTGTGGCAGAATTATTTTCTACTAACCAAAATAATTTACGACTCCCAAGTAATGAGTTTATTCATAAAATTGTGTAAATGGTACTCTGTATAATTATTAGATTTGTAAGTATCAGTCTCATATAAAGAATTACAAAATCTTAGAGCTGAAAGGTTTAGAAGGGACTTAAGTCATAAACACTCCCTTCTGTCTCTGAAATTCCAAAACCACCAGAAGAAAAAAGGTACAAAGATGAAACAGTTATGGTACCTTGCTCTAAAGGAACTAATGCTATATGCTACTATTATTAACCAAGAAAAGATTTTCCCATTCCAGTTAGCCAATCTTCCATTTTAAGTGATCAGCCCAGATTCTAGATCATGACTTTTCCTGTCTCTCAACTGTACGCTCTTTTCTACATTCTACTTGACTTCCTCTCCTGAAAAAGAGAACAGATGTAAAATGCTAAAATAAGAACAATAAATGTATTGAAACATATTACTCTATCTCATCCATTACTGTGATGAAAAATTACAAACAAAAAATTATTTGACCTGAGAAATGAGAACACAAAGAAGATTTGAATTATATGAGATTAAGAAAGTTAAAGTAAAAAATAATCAACTAGTCCTTCCTTATTATATGGTTTCATAATACAATTAAGAAGGGTCATTCGATGATTTAAATGGCAGGTAAAATTAAAACAAATAAAAGGAAATACCCTTGACATGCATAACAAGCCTCCAGAATACACAAAGTCACAGAACAGAGGTCGCATCGTTAAATCCAGTAACATAATTTTAAAATAAGCTGCATCATTAGTGAAGCAAACATCTGATTATTTATGTTCAACATAAATATAATTTTCCATAATGGAAAAATTATATTTTGGAATCTAAGGAGTCACTAAGGAAGCTTTCTATTTGTTACAAATTATACTATATCTTATTACATTTTTGCAATATTTATATTCCTTTGGAAAATCAAGTGGTGACTACTGGATTAGCAAAAATATGTTCATTTAACACAGAGATAGTACCTGTAATATCAAATATTTTAAATATTAAATATTTTAAAAAGCAAATTTGCTATTTTACTTTTAACATCATTTTAAACCTTGCTTTCCTCATAACTCCTTGGCTATATGTAAAATATATGTTTAATCTAGTTATTATGGAAACTAAAGATTTCTTTTGTACAGTAACTCTGCCTCAGCTGAACTCCACTGTCACAGCCAGTAGGCCTTACTGCATTTTGCTCTGCAAAAAAAAATAACAACATCATGCTGAAGACAAAGGGGAGGTCCTCTCTGGAAAAGGTTTGTGAAGATATGAAGCCAGCTGGCTGGCTGGCAGACGATGACAGTATGGGCAGGCTGCAAACCAGCCTGGAAAACTGCTGCAGTCATTTCATTGCCATCCACTCTGGTGCATTCTGATAAATCAAATCAGAAGGATAAAGTATAGGTAATATCCCTATTACAGATGATGACTAGAGTCACTAAAATATTAGAGAAAATTTAATCACAGGAGTTACAAGATGAAACTCTTCTTGAAAGTTTTTACTGTGGTGTTTAGTACATACTTTCTGGTCTTCCTGGTAATTTAACATCAATCCTCCATCAAGTCATACAATGAGTGTATGTCACGGTGCTTCCTTCAAAATAATTTTAAGTTTAAAAATATCATTTCAGATATTATCAACTGATTTCAAATGAGTCTTTTTCTTCATCTTGCATCCCTCTACCCTTAGCAAGTTACCTGGGCTATCCAGTTCCTCACATTCACTAAAATGTCACTGTAGTTAAGACAATATAGGGATCAAACAGAAAAGTCAATATTAGTAAATATGTGGTAACTTTGCTCTAAAAACACATTGCCAGTACTCTCTGTATAGAAATGTTATATAACTGAAAGGGTAGAATAAGGGAGAGTACATCATTTAAAGTTCAAAATATATTTTTCCATAGATTTTAAACATTGTCTCTCTTTATCCACCTCTCTCCTCAGGATATGATCAATAACCCGTCTCTATCTTGAAGGCTCTTTAATTATCAACCTTTGTGCTCTAACAGCACCTTCCACATGGAATTACCATCTCATACAGCTGTCACACATGTCTCCTTGCCTCAGGGGTCTTTCAAGCTCATGAACCACCAAGGCTGATTGTCAGTCATCTTTGTTTCATCAATAACCAGTAGAATATCTGGCTCTAACAGACCTCCAACATTTGAGTATGGATTTAGAAGCAGAGGGTCCTACATTAGAATCCAGCACTACAACTGGCTGAACCTCACTGTGCATTAAAATCTTTCATCTGTAAAATGGGTTGACAGTAACTACTATCTTCAATGTGACCGGCCTAGCACACTGCCTAGCACATATAAAAGAAAACCACGGTAGCCTCTTGGGTGGGTGGGTGTGTGTGTGTTTTCTGCTGTTACTTGTATACAACTGCATTTCAACCATCCACATTAAGTTTAAATGTCACCTCTTTTATCCACAGCCCCTCATGTTTCCCTAATTTTGTGTTGTAATTATTTCTTAGCAATCTGACAAATTTCTAAGGTCTGTGTATGCTCAAGTATAAGGTCACGGAAGAATTTAACACATATAATCATGGGAGGGGGTCTAGCTTTTAATTTTCTTTTAACAGGGGTAATCATGTCTCGGTAAGTTAAAACTTGTGTAGATCCTCAAGGGAGAAACCAGTCAATATAATCCACTGGATTTTTTTTAAAGCCCTTGACAAGGTACTACCACAAAAGTTATTATAATGAACTGAGTCATCATAGGATTCGATGAATTTTTACTGGAGAAACAAAGACCAGTGAAAAAAGGAATTATTTTGGCAAGAAAACCATAAACAGGGAATGTGCTGGAAGTAGCCTTAACATTTTTATAAATGATGTAAAAGAGGAAATATAGATTAAATTTTCCAGGTCTGCAAAAGACACTAAGTTTTTCCAGCATGTGAAATGCCAAGGCAGTGGGATAACCTACAAGATTTCCAAAACTTTATGAGTTACTAGGGGGAAAAAATCAAATAAGATTCAAATTGGAAAACTATAGGGTTACTGTACTTCTCAGGATAAGGGCCTTAGTTATCACAAAAAGGAGCTAGAAGTCACCTCTGGGATACTGCATTAATAAGTTCCTGCAGCCAAAAAAGCTAACAACGGCACAGACATCACTAGAGAAGAGAAAATATGGTTCTCATCTTATTTAACATCAGAGTTCATCTTTACTTGAAATACTACATGCAATTTCTGGTCTTACATAGAGTAGCCCTCCAAAAATATCTGCTGCTGAATAAAAAAAAAAAATCTATAACCTTGCTTTCACCAAAAAAAAAAAAAAAAAAATAGAAACTGAGGAAAATTCAAAAAAATAAAAATGAAATAAATGATCAGGTGAACCATAGGACAGCCATATAAACAAAAACAAAGATCAGCATTCTTTCAGTCTAGAAAGGTGAAGGCTGCAAGGAAACATTATAGATGGGAAGACTCTACATACCCCATAAATGATGGACAGCATGGACAAAGCAGAGTGCTAAGGACATGCTGCCATACTTCAGCTAGAATACCCACTTTGGTTGAGGAGAAATATGAAGTGAAGAAAAGAAGGTAAAATCTAATCACTTTCCAAATATAGCAGTTTCACTAATGGCTGAGCACTGTGGTTTAGATTGAGGATAACTAAGGTATTTGGAGGACTTAATAGCAAATTTAAAAAGTAAAATCATAAAACACCAATTCTAGTCTTCCCTAATATATTCATTACCTAAAGACAGAATAACAGACTGAATCAACTTCACATTTCATGTTCTCAACAACTTCTCATTTTGTCTTTCCCATATTAGGTCTACTTGTGCTCTGAATTATTTTTTGTAGTGTATCATCTGTGATTTTTTTTTTTTTTTGAGACGGCATTCCACTCTTGTTGCCCAGGCTAGAGTGCAATGGCACAATCTCGGCTCACTGCAACCTCCGCCTCCTGGGTTCAAGCGATTCTCCTGCCTCAGCCTTCCAAGTAGCTGGCATTACAGGCTTGTGCCACCACACCTGGCTAGTTTTGTATTTTTAGTAGAGATGGGGTTTCACCATGTTGGTCAGGCTGGTCTTGAACTCCTGGCCTCAAGTGATCCACCCGCCTCAGCCTCCCAAAGTGCTAGGATTACAGGCATGAGCCACCCGCCCAGCCTTAACTGTGAATTTAAACATCTTTCTCTTTAGAGCAGGACTAGATCATCTCTTTTGACACACTTTACAATATGGTATCAAAATCATTCATGTTGCATAAATATTTAATAATTCCATTTGTAAGAAAGACATTATTCACAAACTACAGATATAAAATATTATTGTTAAACTGCATTACACCTTCCAGGTTTAGGACAGATAAGCCACAAAAGGAATTTAGAGGCTCATGGTAAGCCAGGGTGCATACAAGTATGTTTGAAGAAAAATGTTTAAGAATGCATAACAGCTTTCAAACCACAAGTATAAACACATGAAATTTCAAATAAAAGCTAGAAAGGTGTTGATGAAAACCTGTATAATGTAATTACAGATTTTTGTATATCAAAGAGATTATATAAAGAAATAAAAAGTGTCTAGATCTAAGTAATATCTACAATATATTTTATATAACACGTCTGTGCCATTTTTAGCTATTTTTGCTGTGGAAATACATTCCTTTGAATGTTCAAAACAAACATTTCATAAAAACATTTTAAGTGAAACTACATAATCAAATAAGTGATTACATAACAAAATAGAAATGTATCTCGCTCTTATTAGTTTACAATGTTACTAAAATATATTAAGACTATGCCTACAAAATATCAAATCATCATTCCACTTACTCTAACTTCGTAATTTCCAATCAGAGAATGATGGAGTTAGTAAAGAAATACTCTTGATATTCACAATAAAAATGAGTGGGTTTTTTTGTTTTTTGTTTTTTGTTTTTTGTTTTTGGCTCAGAGAAAAAGCAGTTACATAAAATAGCGTTTTTTGATTAAGCGCAAACGTGAGAAAAATAGGAAAAAATGAAAAGGGAGGGAAAAATCATAAGGTGAGGAGTAAAAGAGAATGCAAATGAGCATTCCTGTATTGTTAGGATTTGGGGAAAAATCACTGCAATTCTGATACTCGGATTGTGGTAAATAAAGCAGAGTTTTGTTTTGTTTTGTTTTTTAAGGAGAAGGTGAGTTTTCTCTTTAAATTGTCAAGTCTGAGCTATTCAAGAAATAAAGACATTAAGTTACAGTCCTTGTACCAAGCATATCAAATACACCCCATGCTAATCACAAATAAATTTTAACAGCTAAAAAACTTGAAAACTGAGTTATTCAAAACAATTTTCAATGTTTTTGTGGCTCTGTAAATCAAGAGACTGCAATTAGAAGAAAATGAAGAAAATGTAGTACACAAAATCTTTAATGTGGCTTGAAATATTCTGTATTTCAAGACAATGTATTTATAAGAAGTTTTGGATTATCTGCCATTTTTATAAATACCTTTTTTTTTAGTAAGTGTCAAAAGTCAAATCGTATGAAACATTTTTTGAAAGAAGTTCATTTATATATGGCTGTCTATCTCAGTCTTAACAGACTTCACAGAATGCTGAAACGATAAAATTTAAATAATTTTATGTTATTGAATGAAGAATTTTTATAACTTCTATATTTAAGGAGGAAGAATATAGTATCCATAAATATGCATAATTATGGGGTAGGAAATACATAATTTGCCTACAAAAATCACAAGAGTTTGATGACTGAAGCAAGGAGTGAATCGGGTCCATTGAGAATTACTAAGAAAAACATAATCAAACATAAATGCCACAGCATACAAAGATCATTTTCCAAATTGGTTCCAGAAATAGCTCCTAGGTTACCATGAAAAGCTAATTTAATTCAATTAAACTATGTAGTATGGTTTTTCTCTTCAGAGAGGGTTTAAATATTTTCATTTGCTACAGATGTTAATGATAAGTATTTAAAGGAGTGATTGATTTAATCTTGAGTGAGATGCAGATTCAAAGCTGTTGAATAAGGACTTTTGAATGAAAACAACTTTTACTGACACATATACTCTAACTACTAGAGCATCCATTATGTATGAAGTACACAAAGTAAAGCCCCTAACAAAAAGGACTTTTGTTTACATTAAGTCCTGTCATATAAATTCAATATTAATTCCTACTCAAAATTATAGGACAAGATAAAATATTTAGAGACAATGTTTGTTCCCCCATATTAGTACATCACTAGAATCCAACCTCGAACATGCAATGGTGGGAAAAGATTTACAATTTAAAATGTAAATAGTAGTTAAGCTAAATTTATTTTGGAATAATTTAGGTTTCCCTGGATACCTTTTCCACGTTAATCTCAACATTATATAAATTCATTCACAGTCACTCACGATGAGTAAGTAATGCCTCCACAACAGCCTGGTCGTGGGTTCTTCTGAGTCCATCTGGCTTTTGGCTAGAAGACTGGAATGACTCATAAAAATGAAGCAACCTGAGGTCACCTACTCCAGGTCTTTTAAACAGAATTGCCAACTGCTTACCAGGTGGTTCCAATTTCCAAGAATACTTAAAATAAGGGAGAAACTCATTCTAGATACACCATTTTATTTTTATATTGTCTCTGGCCACAGAATTTGGTAAGGAAGGAAGCTCTTTTGAAATGTAGATTACCAATCATCTGAGGGCCAGAAATCACTGCATGTCTTGGATTGAGAATATTATATAAATAAAGTCAAGTGAAAAAGAAAGGAAGAACACAAAACCACAGTATATTATGCTCTCAATTCAGTAAAGAAAAAAAAGACCCAAAATGCTAATGGTGGCTACTTCTGTGTGGTTAAAAAAAAAAAAAAAAAAAGTGACTGATTTTTATTTGAGTTCCCTGTTTCCCAAGTTCACTTCAATGAACACTCTTTACAATTACAAAAAATAACAATAAGTAACTTTTTAGAAAATATTATACACAGTAAAGCTCATGCTCAGTGAGCTGCAGAGGCCCAGTATGTACTCACAGGTATAGGGCTGAAAGTTTTTTACTGGGTAGCGAAGGAAAGCATTCATTTTTACCTTTAAAAAGAAAAAGAGTTTTTTTAAAAAAAAAAAAAAGACAGGAGCTGGTTTCCTGTTCTATGATGAGTGAGATAACTGTAGGAACAACCCCTGGCAGTAAGAATGATCCTTTCATTTCAGGAGATAATAAACTGGTGAAAATGTTTAGCCAATTGTTTGTATCAATTTTTTTCCCCTAGTGAGTTCTGAGGAACATTAATTCAATGATATACACAGGGAAAAAATACAAGTCCCACGGTCAAATACCACTTTTGGGGACTGTCAATATTAATGCATGTTAATACAACAAAGGCTCAGAAAGGGTTGCATTTAAAAACATCAGAAATTGCCAGATTTCATTATTTACTTGCTTAGCAAACACTTCTGTGGTGTTTACTATGCACCTGTCATTGTTCTAAACACTTTAAAAATCAAAATTCTAATCCTCAGACAGCCCTATGATGTAAATACTGTTATTGGCATTGACATTTTACAGAGGATGAAACAGAAACACAGAAGGTGCAATAACTTGCCCAAGGTCTCACAACTAGGAAATGATACAGCCACGATTCAAACCTAGACAAACTCCCACAGTTAACCAGGAGGCTATGCTGCCATCCATGAGATCCCTCTTGGGCTGCACACCTAACATTCCATGAAACCACTGTTCCATGAAACACACTGGGAAAACAAATGAAATCAGGTAAAACATACTGTTACACGTAAATTCCTCATCTGGATTAGTCAAATAGCTCATATTACTTCAAACCCCAATTTTTCATTTACTGTGTGACAAAGTAGAAGTAACAGTGGTGTTAGACCTTAAAAAAATTCTAGAATGTAATTATTAAACAAGAGAGGTTTGATTAAATTATGTTCCCTCTCTGTTGGCATTTAATTTTATTAGGCATCACAATTCAAACGAATATACTCTCAAGTGCCTCTTAATTTCCAGAGGTTTTGTGTGGCAAGATTATTGGCCCAGTTTTCTTCTTCATGTCTATCAAACGTTTAAAATAGTCTAAGAAATATAACGAGCAGGAAGATGAGGAACTCTGTGATCTTTAACTAACAGATTACACATTAAATACGTTTCAGAATGCATACATCGATGTAGATGGAGTCACTGATGCACGATTAAATTTAAAATGAAAGTCACAAAATGATATAGATGATCTTATTTTCATTTAAAAATACATAGCAACGCATAAGAAAATTCCTAAGGGATACACACACATATACATACATACATATATACAAAACTATTAATTTTAGGTAATAGTATAAAGCACTTTATTTTCTTAAGGTTTATATGAAATTCTAATTTTCCTGCCAAGATTTATTGTTTGTGTCATCACTGGGAAAAGCTTTTAATATTCAAATATTAAGAGCCTGAGTAATAAATGCAGCTTAACAAAAGCCACTTAGACATGCCCTTTTAGCTGCTTGCGATCCTGAGTAAATGACAGTCTCTCCTATTACTCTCTACTGCTGCACCTGTTTATTTTTTAATAGACCTAATCACAAACCTAAATTGTAACTATTATGTATAGTTGTTTATTTCCTGCTCCCTTCCCAGCCCTCCCAAACAGTGGCAAACATCCACCTTTTTGCATCCACAATGCCTAGTACAGTGCCGGGTCCTATACAGTGAATCTATAAAGATGCACTGTGTTTGTGAAAGAGTGAAGGAAACAAAGCACGTGGATAGAAGGTACACAGACTATCAAGTCACGAGATGTTCTAATAAACTGACTGACAGTATTTATATAAGAACTTAGGTTTGTGCATCATTCTGCATGGACAGAAGCATATAATCTGGGGTGGAAAGCAGATGTCCAAAAGAGGTAAGGGAGTATGACTGTTCTCATCAATCCAAGAAAACTTCAAAGAAGAGGCTTTCAGAAGCTGAATCAACAGAAAATAGGGCTTTAATTGACAGAGCTCCTGATAAGCTGAGGGGATTGATTTATAAACAGACAATGTAAAAGGGTGTGGGCAGGAGTGGAAAAGAACCCCAAGGGTACTGCAGAAAATTCAGGTTAGTAAAAGCAGGGAAGTTATTCCGGAGATTACCAGAATCTGGAAAGATAGAGTCCTATAGAGAAGGATACCTTGGGAAGAACAATGACTTTCAGTGTAGGAATACAGGCAGCCCAAACTGATCTCACAGAAAGGGAGCCAAGGAAATAAATACCCTCACTCCCCACCCTCCCTCTACTCTCCTGCTGTGGCTCCCCAGTGACCTAAGATTTTAGAAGTCAAAGTTGTTCATCCAGGTTATTTTCCCTGCAGAGAGCACAAGGCAGAAGGGCTGAGAGTGGTTCTGGAGAGGCAACCAAAATATATCTGACATAGAAGACAATGGTAATAAGAAGTTTTGGCAAAATGGGGCAACACACAATGTACAGATACAGAAAAAACTCTTGACAAATTGAAGAGGATCAAAAGAAACCATGGAAGAAAATTACTAAATACATAAAAATGAAGCGATGCCACAACTGTTGGCAAGCCCATTTGAGCATTGCACCACGTTCCATAATAAGGGGAAAGATTTCAGGATAATCCTCCATTATGTGGACTATCATGGCTAAATGTGTATTGGAAAACAGCAGAATAGTAGCTTGTTTCAGAAAAAAGAATTGATGATAATTTAATACATTTTATAGATGGTCGTAAAGTATACTAGTTAGATAAAATTCACTGATTTCTATCAAGAGATTAATTTAGACAAAGGCACCATCATTACAGACTTCCTTGGAATCATTTTAGATTCGTAAATCATCAAATTAACTAGTGACAGATGTGTCTGTACTTGTTTAAGTTCCTATCTATCTAACTGCTATAAAAATGACTAAAATGTTTATCTCAAGACAGCCAGGCAAGAAACGTTATAAACAGATATATTGGATTGTATCTTTTTCCTTTAGCCGATAACTAAATACAATCTCCAGAAAAATCATTTCCAAACTTGCTACTTAATATCTTCCAAAGCTGATGCCACATGCAGCCATATCCTTGTTGAAAGACAGGAAAAAATAAAATTAGCTGAATCAAAACTACTGGCCTCTAAAAGAGTACATCCAACAGCACTACACAACTATTTACTGAATGCCTACTACATCCTAGCACTTTGCAAAGGGGCTGGAGTACAATGATGTGTAACATCCCGATCTAACAATGCAGACTTTACAATGAATTCTTTCAAGAAGCATCCAAAGATTTCAAAGCTGAGGGTTAGAGGAAAATGACACTCAGACCTGATTAGAGGAATTCTGCCTTGCTTCCCCTATTTCATACTGGCAGACTTCACCAAAAATGAAGTGAAGAGATGCTCATTCAAGGATGCTCACCACTCTGCTTTTCAGAAAGAACCAACCATCTCAGTGTAGTCCAAGAATCATCTCCACTCACTAAGAAGCTTACCGCAATACTTCCTAGGACATACTATACGCTCTCACGTGGAAGAAGCTTGCAGCCCATGAGATATTTGAGATGAGGTAAAGAGGTGATATCTGGGAACTCTAAGAAGGTGCTGAGGTCTGAAATTCAAAAGTAAAAGTAACTCTTGAACCAGTGAACTGCTGCAATGTAGATCCTGGCACATCCCCAGCCCCCAGCCCCAGAAAAAAAAAGATGATTCAACTCCATGATTCTTCTATTCCATGATAAGAACAATGTCTGATCAGCCTCTCAAGGTTCCACCCTTGGGCAAGCCAACAAACCCTTCACCTACATCATTTTCACAGCCTCCCACATGGCCTTATTCAGGCACTCTTGCTCACACTACGCACAGACACGCTAAATCCTATTTGTTCACTTCTCTGTTTAAAATCCTCCAGAGTGTTCAACAGAATATACTTTGAATAAAATGCATACTTCATGCCATGAACCTCACCACCTCTGTGACCTCATTCCTACCACTTCCTCTAATTGCCTGAGTCCAGCCTTCCTGGCCAGTGAGTGCCTAGCTTGCTACTCTTAGAGACAGCCCTAGTGCGTCCTCTGCTAGGAAGTTCTTTCAGATCTTCATGGGGTTGGCTCTTTCTTCTTACTCAAGAATATCCTTACAGAGGCCTCCCTTGACCATCTCACATAAAGTAGCCCAGTCACATGCTGTCATATCACCCTGTCCTGTTTTCCTAACGGCAAATTTCACTATTGGAAATAATCCTATTCTTGTGTTTGTTTATAGCTCATTGTGTTTTCACTCCCTAGAAGTTCAATGACAGCAAGGATCCTGTTTCTCTTATAGTCACAGTGTCCCCACAGTGTATAACAGTGCCACACAAAGAGTGTAAAATGAATGTAATTAGAATATTGGCATGTAAGTGGATGTCCTGAACATCATGCAAACAAAGTATTGCCTGATGTAAATTATACATTATCCTTCTTACTACTGTGATGGGCTTTAAAAATACCCAGAAATAACATAACAAATTGTCCTTTTTGTCTACTCCTAAATCTTGGCTTATTTCTCTCTCTCTCTGTACTCCATCCCTAAGAAGTTTTATTTTCACTCAACTTAAATTATTAAGTCAATATAAGTGACTTTTTAATCTACCTTTCTAGCCACAACCTCTCCTTTCCCTGAATTCTGGCCTGCCTATACATATCTCAACAATTCTACTTCAATTTCTGCCATCACATAAAATTCAGCATATGGAAACCTGAAATTATTAATAGTATCTCTAAGGCAAAATCAGTTTTTCCTTCTGTCCTTAATACTTTTACCAACCATCCTCCGAATACCCATATTTAAAAGCTATAAATGATCCTGATTGTGAAATTCAAGAACTGGAAGAGACTGGAGGACAACAAGTAAAGAGGTCTTCAAGCTTTTTTAAAGCTGTGTTAGCCTTTTATAAAACAAAAGCTTACCAGGAAGTCTGATATGTAAAACAGATGAATTTGCAGTTGTTCTGGGAGTTAAACTGGTAGTCTCTGAAGAAAACTTCAAAAAGAACCACTAATCTGGTCCAAACTTCCTTTTTCTTCTCCCTAACCCCCTTCAACACACACACACACACACACACACACACAGAGAGAGAGAGAGAGAGAGAATTATAGAGCAGAAAATATAAGTCTAGAGACCTTAAATCTTCTTTGCAGGTAAGAAATAGTAATTCTGCCCAACACAGTTATCACCCAGAACAATGCCGACCACATAGAAACAACTTAGGAGTCAAGGTCCCAAAAGATCAGTATTAGCTCGATGCTTACATGCATCAGAAATGATTATCAGTTATTGCAAAGTTATACATTTCATGCATGGCTTTTACAGGGTGACATGAAATCTTCAGAGTTTAGAGTATAACTGCCAGCTTCTACTTATAGACATATTTACCCACTTCGAGTGAAAGAAGTCAAACATAAGTCCAGTGAAAATAACTGTGGCACCGTGAAAAAAAAGTAAAGTCTCAATTTCATAGCCATCCTCGCCTCACTTTCTATTTCTGAGCATGGTTTTCAAACTCTCTGGGCCTCATCCTCTTCAGCATTATTAACGTGTGTGATGACATGCTAAGACTCTTTCAATCCTAAGTCTATGATCTGCTATTACACTATTTTAAAGTATTTCCCTTGAGCTACTGCATCCACAAAGAATCAGTATCACAAGTTAGAGGCAATTTGGAAAAGAACCAATCGTCCTACATGGATTTCTTGAGTATCTATCATATACCAGGTACTGGGCTGGGCATCGGAAATTCAGAGAAAAAGAAAGAAGGGACACTGTCTCACCTCAATGAGACAAAGGCCAACAAGGAAGCGCCTAGCAAGTAACCATATAGCACAGAGGTGGACACCAAAAAGAGGGGCACTGAGAAGCCTGAGAGGCAGAGGCAGTGGTGAGGGGGCTTCTGAAAATCAGGAAGGCTCTGCTAGGTTGGAGTAGGTGACAACTGACTCTAGATTTGGATGATAATACGAGTTGAGTGCTCAGAAAGAGCTGGAGGAGGTGCTATATGTGGCAAAAGATAAGCACTGCCTTATATTTTAAACTGCCTTATACTTTTAAACAAATAATAGTAAGTCAGCATTTACTGTAATAAAAATACTTTATCAGGCCATCTCTCACAGTTCCCAAAGCTTGTGAGGAAAAATTTAAGTCAATTTCCTTTTAATAAATATTATTTAACGACTGGAACATTTTGAGAAACATACATAAGCAGGCCGTGGCAGCACGTCACTCAGGGACAATAATCTAAGAGCGAATTTCAGACAACCTAGCCTAGACTAAATGCTGGGCAGCACCTGGCAGACAAGGTGGCAAAGCCCCTATAAATAGTGATGATTCACTAACATGACATAAATCAAGATTTTAACTCACCAAAAACTAACATTTTGATTTAAAAACACAAATCAGTGCCATTAAACTTCATCAGCGGCCTCTAGTACATGAGTAATGAGATCATATCAACTTATATCATGTAACTAAAAGGAAAGGGTGGTTTTCTAAATGGTAATTCAGATTGGACAAATAACACACTGTATCAAGTTTTGTAGCTCTAGGCCATATTTTGCTAAACACAAAGGTACATTATGCATGACTAAAGAAAACAGTGAAAATCAGAGCAATTAATTTCCCAGCTATGTTTCCCATAAAGACATCACTACTATGATCTGATTATAACAAACTTTTTTGCACTGCACAATGATCTAAGTGTGTAATAACTTACATATTTCACTAAGATGTAATATCCTTCAAAACATCCTTATAATGAAAGTTTTTCCAAAAACATTATTGATCCCTGGAACGTCTCATGTTTTAAAACTACTGACAAATCCTTTACTATTTTCTTTACAGTTAGAAATAATTCTTCTTGATCACTAGTGTGTAAAGAGGTATAAAGTACAAAGACTGAATATTTTCTTAAATACTAACGTCCCAGTTGACACAGGACATTTCCCATAACTTGCCCAAAACAATAATTAGGAGAGTTGTCACTGGAATCCTAAAAATATATGTAAGAAAACAGATTCGTCAGCAAGAGATTTCCATTAAGTGCTTTTTCAAATTATTTGCAAACACTTTTTAGTGTTTGCAATGAACCCTCTCATTTCCACTAGAGCTTTTCGTGTTTCTTTGCAGAACTCAGGAACCTTTTCTCAGGTGGCTCTGCTTCGCTGCAGATAAGTTTGGTATTAACACATTATCTGTTGGAGGTAATGAAACGGCTCTCTTCCTCCGTTTTCTTTCACTGGCAACTTTGTGGCCGCTCGTAGTCACTGACCTCACCTCGGTGGAAAGGTGGCTAAAAAAACAGCAGTTCCTAATAACTCAAGGAAACTGCAGCGTTTCCACTCAGAACAAACAGCAGGACCCAGCTGGAGGGGTGTCCGCACCGCAGCGGACAACTTCCAAAGGCTCTTCTCCAACACCGCCAAAGACGGGGAAACACGGAGCCTGGGCAGAAAAAGGGATGAGCAGAGAGAAGGGCGCAGAGAGCAAGAGACAGGGGAGCCAGGAAGACCTGGAGCGAAAGCCTCTTGAGAGAGAGAGACACCAAAAGAGTGTGCGAGAGTGACAGAGCGAAGAGGATGAAGGGACAGAGGAGGGAGACACTGGGAGAGCCAGAGCAGGCGGTGGGAAGAGGGAGACAGACGCACGGAAGGAGAGAGAGACCGCGGGGAAAGGCAAAGGATAACAATAAGGAGAGGAAGGGAGAAAGAAGAGGAGGGAGAGAATGAAAGACCCAGAACTCGAGAGAGAGGCAGAGAGAGAGACAGAGAAGAGACAGACAACGGAAGCAAAGACGGAGCCCAGTCCGAGGAGCCGGGACCAGTCCCGCTGCGCACTTTCCCCCGCGGCAAAGCTGGGTCTCGGGAGGCGTCCGGGGCAGGTGGGTGCCTGCGGGTCCCGCCGGGGCTGGCCCTGGGCCCCCGCCCCGCCAGGCTCCCTCCCATTTCCCGGATTCCGCGACTGCCCTCAGCTCGCCCTCCCGCCCCATCCCTCCGCTCGCAGGTCCGACTCCCTGCCTTGGCGCGTCCCTCCAGCTCCGAAGCACGTGTCCCGCCCGCCGCCGCCGCTGCTGCCCCTGCCCCGACTCCTCGCCTGCGCGGGCACGAGGCCTCGGGGTCCGGGCAGAGCCGCCCGCGCACAAAGCCGAGGCGGCCACCGCCTGACCCCCTCCCCGCCGCCGCCGCCACCGCCCCACGGCCGCGCAGCCCGCCCCCTCCCTCGCGCGCTCCGTCCTGCCTGGGGCGACCACCGCCCAGCCCCGCACCCAGTTGCTGCCCGTCCCGCGCCACTCCTCGCTCTGCCCGGCTCCTGCCGGCTCGGCCGCCCCCCGCGCGCTCGGGAATTCGGCCACCCACAGGGGACGGGGCCCCGCCGCGCGCGCCTTACCCGCGGCTACGCTCCCAGCTCACGCGTCCTCGGCGCCGCGGTTTCCGCACTGCACTGCCCGGCGCCCCGCGAGGCCCCGCCGACTCCGCGCCCCGCGCCCGGCCGCGCCGTCAACTTCTGGCCGCCGCGGCCGCTCCGCCGCCGCCGCCACCGCGGGACTTTTTTTTTTTTTTTTTTTTTTTTTTTTTTTTCCTCTCGCTCCTCGGCTGCCTCTGGAATTTTTTTTTTTCACTTGCCCTCTCCAGCTCCCACTAGTGATTGGAGACTGAGAGCCAAGTACTTAGCGGAGGGATTACACTTCTCATCGCACTTGGAGCGGCCCCAGCACCGCCGCCTGTGTGCGGAGCGCGGAGCCGACTTGGGGAGCTGCGGCGTGCGGGCCGGAGGCAGCCCGGTTCGAGGGGTGCGCTTCCCAAGCCCGTTCGCTGCTCAGAGCATCCCCAAGATTTCCATCATAGGTCCTGTCCTGGTTATGTTTAAGAAGGTTTCCAGAAAACCTCCTGGTTTGAGGAACAAAGATTCGTGGGATTATTGTACCTTGAGAGCTGGAAAGGGCTCGCAGAGATGATAGAATGTCGTGGATTTCAACTTTTCAGGGCCATAGGCACTTTTCAGAAATTGATGAAACGTTGACACACCTCGTAAAAAATGAACACATCAAAATTATGCCTGCAGTTTGAGGTGGGAGTTTTAAGAATCTTGAAATTATATACAGTTGAGCGTCCAAGGAAAATGAAATATTTCCCTTCTACATATTTTTTGAAACCGTTAAACGAAAACTAACAACAACCAAAAAATAAAAAATAAAAACCCAAAAGAGAAAACCCATTCCATTTGTATTTGATGACAATTTACAGTTAGTCGTGTTTCTTTTGGAAAAGCATGTAACATCTCATACTTTGTGGTCTCCTTGCTAGGTCTTTAAGTGTTGAAACACTTTCTAAGTGGGTAAATACAAAGTAAGCTAGCTCACAGTCAGAAGATTTGGGGAGAATAGTTAACCTCTTTAAAAGCAGCTATTTTGCCAACTGTATTTCCCAGGGAGATATCTCGTGCCTTCCAAACACTCTTTTCCTTTCAATACCTTTCAGCTTCCCACTCTCCAGCATTACTTAGTTTCTCCTTTTGTAAAATTTTTTTCTTCCAAAATGTTGACAAACCGTCTCTGGTCACCACCAAGTGTGTGATCTAAGTCTTTTTTTTTTTTTTTTTTTTTTTTAACACTTTTTCAGCCTGAAGTAACTTTCTTCCAATTTTCTTCATATCTATTTCTATATTCAATTCTTAGCCTACTATTTTCCATCAACTCCTCCTTTTTCTTAAATTGTTTCTATTAAATCTTTTTTAAACATTAAATGTAATCTTTTTGCACTTACCAATAAAAAAATTCATTTGCGTATCAATTTATTTTATGCAGCTTGCACTTAGAGCAGGCAGTGCCCCCAATGTTTGTTGAGTGTATGAAAATGTGGTCATGTTTTTTCTATAAAAGCAATGTTAGAGTCTCCACAAAGGTCTTTTTGCCCCATGATATATCTGCCTTGTGATTTCTGATGGCAAACTGGAAGAAGAAAGGTATCTGAAAGAAAATTTCCAAAGCAGGTGAAATTAGTCATTGGCATCATCTGACCTTCCTTATTCAACCACTGTTCCAGTCCCCAGTGCCAGTACGCATCCTCTTGCCCCAAGAATTCCAAGATAGAATCAATTCATTTTACTCTCATCCCAATTCTTCCCTAATACCCTCACTCCCACCCCTTCCCCTTTTCCACCTCCTTTCTTTCAAAACTATAAAGGATATGACTACCTAGATAACCTTCTACCTGGTCCTCAATCCAATTTTTCATCATCTCCATCCTCTTATATTAGCTAAGTTTTTTGCCGGGAGAAGGGGACTCGAAGACACTGTAATTAGAACTTCTACACCATTAAAATAAAAGTCAAAGCAAGGAATTATGAGCTATCACATAATTAACTAAAAATAATAAAATTTAAAAATGAAATGTGAGTTTAGAAATATGAGTTTTAAATATTGAAAATAAGATACCAAATTATAATTCCTTACAGAGCTTATGATTGTATACATAGAAAAGCTTAATTTACTGGAAATCCATAGAACTAAAAATGTAATGTATTGATCATTGTCAATATCTAATCACCATTAAGCAAGTTTAAAGAGGAAAGAAACCTGAATCTATCCTTTCTACTGTGTGAATTACTGATAATTTTTATTTGACAGCTGCATAATCTCCCTTAGAATTGCAGTACTCATAAACTGCAGTGAAATAAAGCAGACATTATGCAGAATGTTTTGGAGCTAGGGGTATTGTCACCTGTATCTTTTCAGAAGTTGCGCTAAGGATTATCTTTCCTTGGCTTAACTCCTCCATTCAGCAAATATCTTTCAGAGAATCTGCTGGGTATAAGATACTGATTCAGGAAATACAGGCATCTCTGGAGAGAGAAGACACAGATTGCACTTCAATCAACTTACAGACAAGGAGATAGATTTTTTTAAATACCTTGTTTAAATATATTTTTAAAAATTCCAAATCAGAGAACAAAGGAAATTCCTGTAGGTCTTCAGGATGAAAAAAAAGCACTCCAGGTGGGAGAAAATGGGGTTCAGGGGAGACTGTGCTTAAGGTGGGCCTTAGATGGTAGCATTTCTGTAAGCAGGAATGGGGAGCCTTGGAAAGAAGCTATTCAACAATCAACATTTTTGAGTGCCTATGACAAACCAAGCCCTGGTATTTGAGATTTAAACTCTGTCCATTCCTTCTTGAAACTCATAATACAGAAGAAACAAGATACTTAAACAAAAAAGAACTTTCTATGAGAAGTACATTAATGCATGAACACACAATTATTGGAGCATAGGAAAATGAACTATTCTGCCTAGAAATGTCAGGAAAACCTTCATAGAGCAGTCACATTTTATAAGGGTCCTAAAGGATCTCTAGAGATCAAAGCGGGGCTAGAAAGAGAATAAACATTCTAAGCAAGGAGAACACTATGAAAAAGCATGGCATGTTTAGAGAACAGCTGGTATCTCAGTGCTGCTGTCCAAATGAGGAGGAGAAGGTGCAGCAGATGACACTCTTAAGCTAAGCAGGGTTCAGAAATTACCTTCCCAAACATACTAATGAAATTGATTTTTTCCTTATTAGGTAATGGAGCAGCATTGGAGATTTGTAAGCCAGGGAGTCAAATGGTGGACTGGGATTTTCAGGAGATCATTTAGAGATACCTGGAGAGGGAAAAATGAAAGCACTAAACTAATTAAGAGTCCGTCATTGAAAGAAGGAAAACTTGAACCAAGACAATGGTGTAACTACCAAGATTACCAGCAGACTCCAAAGACACTTCAGATATTGGTGACTGTAGCCTGCGATTCTGGTGCTTTTAAAGGCCATAGGAGCCAGATGTGGTGGCACATGCATGTAGTCATAGACACATAGTCATACATAGAGGCAGCGGTGGGAGGATCCTTTGAGTTCAAGACCAGCCCGAGCAACATAGTGAGACCCCCACATGCCCATACCATCTCTAAATAAGTAAGTAAATAGAGACCACTGTGGGGAAAAGAATAGAAAACAGGGGCTTCACCGGGTGGCACGACAAATTTTAGCAAAAGTAACATTTTGTTTTCCCCTCTGCTTCTACATGAGGAAACCAGGGCAGTGTATATGAGGACTCTCAAAATACTTGCAGGCATATTTCCCATTAAGAAAGACATTTGCCCAGGCCCACTGGAATTGAACTATTCTGGGAATTTATAAGTAGGGAAATAGGACAGACCTGGGGACACAGCTTGCTTCTATGCTATCAGCCTCCCCTTCTCCTTCCTCTTCATGGATATCCTCACTCCTATCACTTTCCTTTTCCACCCTCCTCTTCTCTCAAAACTGTAAGGGATTTGACCACCATTAATATTGTGTCATAAATCAAGACATATCATGCTAAGTAACATTCTAGAACATGTGCTTTTAAACTATTTCTCTCTAATTGTGGAATAAAAGTCTGCCTCTTTTGAGGTACAGTATTTTAGGAATCAGGTGAAGGAAATATTTTTCAGTGTAAGAGAGATCTTTTTCTTGCTCTTCTGTTCCTACTGCTGTGGTTGTCGTATTGTCCACTGCAACATGTTGACTCTACATAAACAAAATAAGTGGTTAAGCCTCTCAACAAATGTAGCTTCCATAATAAAAGCCACATTTATGGCGTGGTCAGGCACACTACTAAGTAGTTCACATTTGTTATCAACCTGAGGTCTCATAATAAGGTATTAGTTTATTTCCATTTTACAAATGAGGAAAGCAAGGCACAGAGAAGTTATATAACATTCCCAAGGCCATGCTAGAAATTGGAAGAGGCAGGATTTAAACATGAATTGTCTGACTCCAGCACCTCAGACTTAATCAGTGCACTAAACTGCTTCTATAGCAATGAGAATGTTTCTTGGTTTTTGTTTTTTGAGATGGAGTCTCACTCTGTTGCCCAGACTGGAGTGCAGTGGTGTGATCTCAGCTCATTGCAATCTCTGCTTGCTAAGGTTCAAGCGATTCTCCTGCCTCAGCCTCCCAAGTAGCTGGGATTACAGGTGCACACCACCACACCCAGTTAATTTTTGTATTTTAAGTAGAGACAAAGTTTCACCACTTTTGGCCAGGCTAGTCTCAAACTGCTGACCTCAGGCCATCTGCCCGCCTCGGCCTCCCAAAGTGCTGGGATTACAGGCATGACCCACTGCACCCAGCTGAGAATGTTTTAAGTAGACATTGAACAGACACTATACAAAAACATGTCAAGATCTTGAAGCTAAGATATTATGGGAGCTTGATCTTAGAACATACGGAAAAGCAGGGTACTTGAGTCCTCTATATTTCTTTAAACACATTTTTGAGGTTCTGAAAGCTAGCTGCTGGGGGGAAAAGCTGGTGATAGCAGAGACCTGGGAAGCAATGAGGTCTGTGGCTTTTAAAACTCATCTCTCTGGGTCAGTGCTTAATCACCTTGGCTAGGCCTTTTGCCAAGTTGTAAGCTTCGTTAGGATCTTTTCCCTGTCTTTTACTACTCTCCGCCGGTGTTTTGCTAGCTAAAAATGGGTGCTTTTAGCTCAAAAGCAGATTTTTGCATGTTGTGCTGTGGATTGCATCATAAAGTAGCAAGATTTCCCTCACAGAAGCATTTAGCAAAGGTAGAGATGGGAAACTGTGGAAGGAGTTCGTGCCTACAGGGGGTTGAAGGACAGACTCAAAAATTCTCTAAGACTCCTTTCTACTTTATGATTCTGTATTTAAAATATTATGAATAATTTTAATATTAACACAAATATCAATACAAATATAATTTTACATAATGTATATAAATACTAATGTTAGTCATGTGAATATGGATATTAATTCACATTAATATTTATTAATTAATAAATTT